>NW_019384681.1:105204-179312 GCF_000671375.1 Centruroides sculpturatus
TTATGTAGCGAGGAAGTCGTACGTAGATCGATAATTACGTATTTTACGATGTCGAACTCCTCTAAATAACATCGGTCCATTCAGACATTCCCGAAATAACCTAACAACTGACCTAAATTTTTAATTTCTTACGTAGGAAAGTTATTCCTAGATGATTTTCAGGTGAAAAAAAAATGTGGTCAATTGATAACTTTCACGTCATTTGGGACTAACCTCGTCGTGTTTTTCCCCATTAATCATGACAATATTAATCAATTTTTATATATTAAACACATTAACCAATAAAATAATTCTTTACTAAGAATAGTGGAATTAATTTTATACATAAATAATGTCGGTGTTTTTAAAAATCGACCATAAAATCCTCCAATTTTGTTTTAGTTTTTTGCCAGTATCTTGATGCGAAAGAAAAGAAAATGTGATTCGTTCATCTAACAAATAATGATAATCACGATTTAATTACAGCAATTATATAATGAATTAATTTTTAAATAATTGCAAAAGATTTCATAACATAACCTAATTGATTATAATTTGACTTTCATTTTTACATTTGGCACTATTAAATATTTCTTCGCGTGTAATAAGTCGACTGTCCACTTCCTAAAACATTAGTTAATAGTTAACTGACAAGAATGAAACAATTGAATACAGCAAATTATTCATGACGTTCCCTAAATACATATGTAAGTACGTTAAATAAACATATTCGAAGAAAAATAATTGCAGACATCTCGTAAAAAAATTGAAATTACATATTTAATTTTTCTAAATGAAACGTCGCTCTTTCATTTTATAAAAATTTAAATAATTGATTATAATTTATTTATTTTACATCAATAATTTGAATTATTTTCGACCCTTCTTTAACTCGAATTTACTTTTGTTTTATTTAATAATTAAAAATATTTTTTTCGAGTTTTTGTTATAGAAACAATTATATTTATATAAAAATGAGTTATGTTTTATATAACACATATCAATTATATAAATATTATTCTGTAAATATATAATCATTTTATCTATCAACAGCGCTGTATTCAGTTTAAAATAAGGATAATTTCTAAAAATATTGTAATAAATTTATCAAAATTTGATACAATTTAAAATATTTAGATGATATATAATAATTTTTTCATTAATATTATTTAATTAATTATATTCTTGGGTCGATGAACCGTTGTTTATATCGTATCGATATTAATTCACGTCCCATCACACAGATTAATTTTCATCACATAAATTAATATTTAACATCTCCATTAATATATTCTAAAAGTGAATATTTCTCGAGGGCATCGATATCGGTTTAAAAATAACTCAAAATGGCCCATAAAATATCGGCGTATACTTTAAAAAGACGATTTTCTTAATCTTTTACACGAGGTGATTGTCGTTTTAATCATGGAAGAAATATTTATAAAACGTAAATCTTAGGATAAATTTGAGAAAAATAAAATGAAAAATCGGCTTTATAAAAGGGGAAACGACGCATATTCATTGGCATTGTTTAGCTCTCAAGGACACATCATTGAATACAAATAAAATGCAAAGAAGGTCAACTGTTTAGAGAAGGTTATTTAAGTTTATTCTTAAAAGAATTTATATAGAGCGACGTCATTGTATTTAGTAAACGCGTAACGAAAGCGGCTGTATTATTAACTTTACTAGGTTAAATTTCGTTAGAAATTTAAAAAATAATATGTATTTTTGTATATTTGACACTTGAATTCGATACAGATAAGTGAAATTCTTATAAATAAACCTTTAAATATTCGATAGATCGGTTTTGTAGTTTGATTAGATTTTCTTCCTGGAAGCAGACAAATCCTTTTCGTAACATTTTTTTTTTAAAGTTAGAGATTTATGAAGGGCTTGGCTCATCAAATAGCCTACTTCGAATGGCCTCTTGTGGATTTCAAACTCGTAACTTTGAATAACTTGAGCGAATTAGATACTTTGGTAAAGAACTAAACTCTTTGAAAATGAAAAAAAAATTAGGATATTACATATCATATTAAAATATATCATTTGGAATCATGAAAAATAATCTACAGGATATAAATTTTAGAATATAAAGTGTACATATTTTAAATACAGGGTAATAAAGATACTATATTACATTCTCTAGTGCTTTATGCAAGACGTATTATTGCAAATTATGTTGTTTAATCCGATGAGATTCGGAAAATTTATTTCTACATAATGTACAAATAGGAATATTTACGAAATTCTATATAAAATATAAACTTAAATCACTTTACGATGTACAGATAAGAAACTTATATACGCTGTATATATGAGATTATATGAAAAATAAGCAGATAACTTTCATAAACATGCGGTGTAACCTCATAAACCGGTCAAAATATCTAATATAGCCTAGTTGCCGTTCAACTTTCGAGCTAAATATGTTGACAACTTTTTATGCTTAATCCGGATTTGATACTATTAGCCGGTGAAGTGTTGTTTAGTTTCAATATTTGACTGTCTTTTAATGTTAATAATAATATAAAAAAACTTTAAATTATCCGATATTAAATTTTAAAATAAACAGGCAGAAAGATCTGTACTAAAATACTAAAATTCTAAAAACATCTTTTTTCTAGATTGAGAGTTTGAGTGTCCTGTGTTGTAAATAAGGCTATTTTCATTTATCTTGAATCTAGAATGAAGGCCAATTCTACGAGGAATTTCAAATAGTGTAAGAGTTTTAGTGGAGTATTTGTCATAACGGACATAGCTGGAGAGACTATTGAATGAATTGTTTTGATAGCACTCCTTTTGGAATTTTTAGTCTTTTTCGAATTTCTAAAGGAAGAGTCTGAATTATTCCATAAACAAGCTTTCAGAAAAATAGGTACTTTAGCTTCAAGGAGCGAGTCAGTCGTGGATCGAATGACGTCGCACCGGATGGTATCAAAGTGTTACGCTCATCAATTGTAATGAAGATTAAGTGTTTTTTTCTATTCCTTTTGCTTTAGCTCTCGAGCGGATGGCCAAATTTTCCGAGAGGGACACGGCGACGCCGTTACCTCCCAACTCTTCCCTCCTCTCTGGAAACAAAGCAAACAAAGAAAAAACAACCAGTGTCTGTTCTTCGATTCATGGAACTTCCCACAATTCTCTGTCTAATTGGCTCCAACGACACTTGAATGCCCGTGTGAGTGCCCATTGTCTTAGCCATCATCGGACTCCATTGTTTTTCCGGAGACTCTCTATGCAGAATTTCCCAGTGATTTCATAAGTCCGTATTGATTTCAGGTACACTTTGGACGCTAATAGAAGGATTGATGACGTCACTCCCCGGCTCCTACTCCGGCTGACGTCACAGGAAAGAGGATTGTACGTTGTCTTTTTACAATAACTCTTTCCCTTAAGATACGCGAACCTTATCAGTTTTTCTGTTTGTTTCTCTCAGAATTTTAGTTTACTTTAGAAATGCTTTGTTTACGTAAAATAAACATCGGAAACGTTTAGAAAAATTAACACTTGTCCCTGTTTATAAATATAGTTAAATAAAATTACCATAGGATTTTCAAGGAAATCACATTTAAAATTTCCTGAATGTACAAATCCATCGATAGGAATTCATCTGATTAATTCTCAGATATCGATATAAATTTATAGGAAAATAAAATATACTTGTACATAAATAATTTCTTTTCTATAAACAAATATAATGAAATAAGCCCTGTTAGTACAGGAAAAATAATATAAATAAAGAGATAATAGTGTTAAACGCGTTTCTGCATAAGCAATGTTGTGCATATTGGATAAGAGAAATGTAATGTTAAATAAAATGATATCGCGAAGATATAGTATCAAATATTATCTATAGCTTAAGCCATGTCGAGTATGTCATTATCAGCGAAAAAGTTTATTTTCTCTATCCTAGGATCCTAGATTTAACAAAGACATCGATTTCAGAACGGGATACAGAACAATTAGTATCATGTGCATGCCTATTGTCAATTATCAAGGGGACGTCATCGGCGTGGCTCAATGCATCAACAAAACAGAAGACGACAAAGTTTTTAATAAGCAAGACGAAGAGGTAAGCCAAGTTTATGCCGGGAAATAAATATTTACGCTATAAGTTGTAAGAACGTGTTTCACAACCTCTCGAGCGGACTTTGTAGTCATACTGGCAAATTGCGACGCCTGTATATAAGCTTGGCTGGCGTCAAGGCTAAACACAAACGGTGGTCGCATGTTGCTCTAAGCGCACGGCGTTCTCTTTCGCTCGATTTAGTTGCACTGTCGGCAGCGGTGAGTAGACATGGCGAGTTTGCTGCCTCACACTACTTACCCGAGCGCTCCTGCTAAACACGCTCTAGTTCCCAGATTTAAAAGGTTCGGCGGAAGAATGAAAAAGGTAAGGGTTTTTTTTTAATAAAGAAATCTTAAACCTCGTGCATTCATTTTGATTTCGGCACGGTATATCGATTTCTCTGCATCACCCACACGTTCTAAAATTATAAAGTGTTGGGCGGATGGTGAGAACAAACTTTGATCTTGGGCATTGTTTCTTTTATTTTGTGAAATTATTCTAAGAAATGAATTATTATATCAGTTTATAGACTCGTTAAGTTCAGAAAGAACGGATATTTTTGTTAGTTTTCTGTGTTGTATCGCGTGTAAAAAGTTTTCTGTTGTATTAATATCAATACTTAACACGAGGGATACGATGACTAAGGGAAAGGTACTGTACGTTAAATTATTCTTTTAATTTTACTTATAATTAAATTATTAGCTAAAGGAAATTTGTGATGAAAATCTAAAACTTTTTAAAACAAAAATAGCAAGTTGTATGGTTTAAGTAAAATTGTATTCGACATATAGTGGCAAAGTCTAACCTTTAGCTTCGTCCGTTGATGCATAATGCTCATTTCATAATTTAAATTAACTGAAAAAATGAATTTACTAAACTGTTACATTTAATTACAACCGATTTAATTAGTTCAAATTTTAATATTTTTGGCCCGAAAAATGCATTAATCGAATTAAATGTCGTTATTCTGTTAAGAAGCGGCATGAGCGTGTTCTTGAACTTGTGCATAAATATTGCATCATTTTATCTCATCAAACAGAGGGAACGTGAATAATGAGTGAACAGCGACGAGCGATTCAGCAATTTTTGATATGGCGTCAAAGTTGATTAGGAAAGATCTTTATTCTCGCATTAACGGATTTATTGATAAAGATGACAGTGACGTGACCATCGTCGTAAAATGACCTGGCTTTTTCGTTTAGAATTTATGACTAATTCTTCGGCCTTTTATTTTTTTTAAACCTTTACATTGAATCACTTCCGGGTTTCCTGTTTGGAATTTTTGTTTTCCTTTCTAATTATGTCATTAACGATTCTTCTTTTCTTTATCCCTGTCAAGGTATTCAGAAAATATCTGACTTTCTGCGGGATTGGTATCCAAAATGCACAACTTTTCGAAATGTCCGTACAAGAATATAAGAGGAACCAGGTAAGTTAATGCTTTAGCCTAATTAATTAATACTTTAATATAGGATAAACGGTTAATTTGATGTAAAAAAATAAATCAAACAAACAAAAATCGAGAACAAGCGCGCTGCGGAATAAAATTTAAAATTTTGCAATAAATTATTTACTTGTATATTGAAAAATCGTCCATAAACGGAGAGGATTGTGATTTTTTGAATGATGTCANTCTTAAATTTAGAGAAAATTCATATTTTGTGATTTTTCTCTAAGTTCAAGAATTACTGAATACATAAACAACAGTCAAAATATAATGCCAGATTCATTAGGCCATAAGTTGGCTAATTATAGTAATTATATAAAGTAATTTGAATTCTAGATAGATAATTAAGTTGTCATCTTGTATTAAATTTAATAATTAGAATTAAACCTTTAATTAAGTTATAATTTTGGGCTCAGTTTACCATATAAACATAAACAATAGTTTATGAAATTAAAACATTGGATTTTCTTGAATTATATTTTGGCTAATTAATAATTAACACTATCAAGTAATTTGATATAAAGTAGGAAGTTAGGTTATCATCTTGCATTAATTAATAATCAAATAATTTTAGAATTAAATTTAATTCAACATATTAATGATTTGATTAGTAATATGTTTGGACTTTATTATAGTTTACATATTGAGTTCAGTGAATCTTTTCCATTTAGTTTTCCTTAATAAAAGAAAAATAATAAACATATTTTTGCCTTACAAGAGACACTATTATATTAGATGCATGATATTTTTCACATAGATGTTTTGGGGAAAAACTATTCTTTACAGTATAAGATGCATTCAACTTATAGGACACATCCTAATTTTCAGATTAATTTTTGATACAAAAAAAATGTACTTTACAAGATGAAAAATACAGTATATTCCCCAGTAAAAGTTATGTCAATTAGAAATTCTTACATACAAAAATATAGTAAAAATAAATGCACTTTATTATTATTAGGTCTAAAATAATCCCTCGAAGACAAAGTGAATTATACGAATATATAATAATATTTGCTGTATCTGCTTTAATACTAATTAGAATTTTATTTGTAAATCATTACCTGTTAATTATTTCTTCAAAGCAATAAATAAACATAAGGAATTACATTTTTTTACTAATATTAATATATAAAATATTGCAATAATTTCAATATCTAATACTATTTATTTTAGCTTACAGAATATACTTTTTCATCTAAATTGCAGATAATAAATATTTTTGTATGCAAGATGTTATGGCATTTTTCAATAATGTCCATTTTTATATTCAAGTACTATGCAATATTAAAAATCATGCAAAAACTTTTTATTTTAATAGGTTTAAGGAATCATAAGGAACATAAATCAATTTTAATTCTTCATTGGGTATTTACATAATTTTGCCTATATCCAAAATTTAAGCTGATTATATANTTAATTCAACATGGATCCAAAACTGGATTCATTTATCAGGGTCAAACTTATGATCATAGAATTTTGTTTCTTGATTTAGACATACGATCTATGTATTAAGATTTATATTTTTTATATTATTCGCTTATGTAAAGATTAAATATATTTATGAACAAACTGAATAATTAATTTAACATTTAAAATGTATCATAATTGTATTACTCTTACATTATATAACATATGATCTCAACTAAATTAACGCATTAAATTCATTCATTTGATCAATAATGAAAAGGCTTAACTTTTTTAAATAAACGAGAAAATGGTTGTCGCTGATTTTTACAAATTCAACTATTTTGCGTTTGATTATATTGAAAATTCAGGAAAGAATGTCATTTGTCTAGTAATAATAAATATATTCTAAATCAGTGGTCCATATTAATTTTTGATACGGGAAAAGTTATTAATTTGTTCAATTTTTCTATTTAACTTGTTCCAAAGAAATTATTGTATATTAATAGATATTTCTTTTGATAACAGACATTTAATTGGCTGGGTACCGATGAAGAATTGGATGAAATGAAAAACATCTTACGGCTATCCTCTTTCAAAGAAGTAAGTGTTAATGTACTCCGTGAGAAAGGATTATATCGATTTAAACTAAAATACTCCGATTGTGCGTCTAATAAATAATAATAGTAATAAGGTACTCTAATAATTCTAAGTATAAATGTTTAAGAATTTAATTCAGAGAAATTGGTAATTAGATTCCGAAGAACAAAGCTGTCTTATTAGCTGGACATAGGTTTGGTCAGGAGCACAAAGAACAACATTATGAAACCGATGGAAACAAATCATATGCCAATTATACCGATCATATTTGTTTACAATTTTTCAATATTAGGCATACTATATAGTTAATTTATATTGGACAACCTTGAGTTAGATTCCTGATATAGTTACTTTCCGGGCAAAGTTATTTGTTTATTCACATCATCCCATTTAAAGGTTGAAAAGATTTAATTTTATTATGTTTGAATAGTTCAAGAGTCACTTCAAATGAACTTCATAAACACTAGTTCAATAGCTTAACTGTTTGTAATTCAATAAGGATAACCTGCTTAAGCATATTGTTTATTATTAACATTTTTAAGTAATTGATTTATAAATTGTTCAATTTTTTTTTTTAAACTATCGTTAATAAATATTTTCTTTTCTTTTTTCAGTTTGGAGTTGAAAATATTAAAGTTTCTGGTCGTGTTTTATCTATACCAATATTTAATAGTGAAAATAAAGTCATAGGAGTTGCCCAATTAGTCAATAAGTTGAATGGCGAACACTTTACGGAAATTGATATCAGCACATTTGAGGTACTTGTTACTATAATTCTTGAAATTTAAACTTAGTATCCACATAATTACTAAGTCAATATACTTTTAATTTTCATAATTAACTGATTTAAACTTAATTTTTTATTTTTAGGCATTTTCTATATTCTGCGGATTAGGTATACACAACACACAAATGTATGAAAATGCCATAAAATTGATGGCAAAACAAAGAGTTGCGTTAGAAGTTCTTTCCTATCACGCATCGTCGTCGGTTGAAGAAATGAATAAATTAATGGTACATTAATTCTTCCTTACAATAATATAATTTAAAATATTAGTATGAAATTAATATTGTTATATTTATTTATAGCATTTGCCAATTCCTTCAGCCAATAAATTCAATTTGTACAGTTTTGAATTCAGTGATTTTGAATTAGCAGATGAGGATACTTGTAAAGCATCTTTAAGAATGTTTATGGATTTGGATCTCATTAGAAAATTTCACATTCCATATCAGGTACATAGGAAAAAATAATTATTATATAGTCTATCATCAATAATTTATCTTCACTAATCTATAAAAATGTATTATTATAAACTGTGAAAATAATATTTAAAAATGTAATTACAGATATTATGTCGTTGGACGTTAAGCGTCAAAAAAAATTATCGTAATGTAACGTATCATAATTGGAGACATGCTCTAAATGTCGCACAAACTATGTTTGCCATGTTAACAGTAAGTTTGATTTTTCCTCTAAAGAAAAACATTTATAACTATAGTAATATTAATCACAGAAGAATATTCTTTTTTCTTTAATATTTTGAGGATTTAAACATATTTAAATCTAACACAAAAGAATAAAAGCTCTTTTTTACTTTTTCAGATAGGAAATATGAAACAGATGATGTCAGATTTAGAAATGCTGGCACTTTTAGTAGCCTGTCTATGTCATGATCTTGATCATCGGGGCACTAATAATTCTTTTCAGACAAAGTAAGATATTATCATCATCATTTCTGATTTACTTTTTGATAGAATTATATAATAATGAAATAAACTAAAAAACATTGTATTATTTCAGAATTGAATCTCCTTTAGCAACTTTGTATACTACCTCAACTATGGAACACCATCATTTTGATCAATGTATTATGATATTAAACAGTGAAGGAAACAACATTTTTCAATCCTTCTCTACAGAAGATTACAAAACTGTGATATCTTATATAGAATCTGCAATTCTTGCTACAGATCTTGCTCTTTATTTCAAGTATGTTTATAAAATATTTGATACCTTATTACAAAATAATAGACTTTTGTTTTTAATTTTTATGTTAATGACTCAAAGTATTAATATTACATTTTCCTTAAGATGAAATTAGGATTATAAAATAACTTATTTTTAAATTTATATTTATAGAAAGAAAGATACATTTGGAAAATTAGTTGAAACTGGTACAACAAATTGGTTAGAACCTGCTAATAAAGATCTCCTCAGGTTAGAAATCTTTCAAAAATGTTTAACTTCTAATAATATATATATTGATAAATGAATTATAAATTGACTCATTTAACAGAGGTATGATGATGACTGCATGTGATATATCTGCTATTTGTAAACCATGGGAAATTCAAAGAAAAGTAGCAGAACTGGTAGCCAGTGAATTTTTTGAACAAGGAGATTTAGAAAAAGAAAGATTAAAGGAAAAACCAATTGTAAGTTTTAATCTAATAAATATAATTAGTTTCTCAGATGAAAAATAAAATTAGAAGAATTGTTAAATATACATATCCATATATCTTATCAGGCAATGATGGATAGGGAAAAAAAAGATGAATTGCCTAAGATGCAAGTTGGATTCATTAATTGTATATGTCTCCCAGTATACAAGGTAATTATTAAATTTATTAAACAAATAAATTCATATTTTCCAGCATTCAACTAAATAAAAACTTTGATACTTTAGGCTTTAACAGTTATTCAACCAGCACTTCAACCATTGTTGGATGGATGTGAAAGAAATAAAAAACATTGGGAAATGTTAGCAGATGAATATGAAAAGCATTTGAGAGAACCTACACTTCATAGTTGTAGACATGGTAGGTATTTTATCTCAATTATAATTTACTATAAACAAATAAAATAATATCTGAACATTAAATAAGATTTTAGAAATTTTAATTTGAAAATAAAATGAATAATACTCTTTTAATATATTTAGCAATGTAAATTTTAATCAANCTTATAATTAAATTATTAGCTAAAGGAAATTTGTGATGAAAATCTAAAACTTTTTAAAACAAAAATAGCAAGTTGTATGGTTTAAGTAAAATTGTATTCGACATATAGTGGCAAAGTCTAACCTTTAGCTTCGTCCGTTGATGCATAATGCTCATTTCATAATTTAAATTAACTGAAAAAATGAATTTACTAAACTGTTACATTTAATTACAACCGATTTAATTAGTTCAAATTTTAATATTTTTGGCCCGAAAAATGCATTAATCGAATTAAATGTCGTTATTCTGTTAAGAAGCGGCATGAGCGTGTTCTTGAACTTGTGCATAAATATTGCATCATTTTATCTCATCAAACAGAGGGAACGTGAATAATGAGTGAACAGCGACGAGCGATTCAGCAATTTTTGATATGGCGTCAAAGTTGATTAGGAAAGATCTTTATTCTCGCATTAACGGATTTATTGATAAAGATGACAGTGACGTGACCATCGTCGTAAAATGACCTGGCTTTTTCGTTTAGAATTTATGACTAATTCTTCGGCCTTTTATTTTTTTTAAACCTTTACATTGAATCACTTCCGGGTTTCCTGTTTGGAATTTTTGTTTTCCTTTCTAATTATGTCATTAACGATTCTTCTTTTCTTTATCCCTGTCAAGGTATTCAGAAAATATCTGACTTTCTGCGGGATTGGTATCCAAAATGCACAACTTTTCGAAATGTCCGTACAAGAATATAAGAGGAACCAGGTAAGTTAATGCTTTAGCCTAATTAATTAATACTTTAATATAGGATAAACGGTTAATTTGATGTAAAAAAATAAATCAAACAAACAAAAATCGAGAACAAGCGCGCTGCGGAATAAAATTTAAAATTTTGCAATAAATTATTTACTTGTATATTGAAAAATCGTCCATAAACGGAGAGGATTGTGATTTTTTGAATGATGTCATTTCCAGCACGTGCTGCATTATCTTTTTCTAAATAGCTGACGTCATTAATGACTGTAGTCCCATATGTTCTTCCTGCCTAATTCGTCATTCGTTAAATTCTTAAGTTAATTGATGGCATCGAGCATCGCTACAACAATTAGAGTTATTTCTTATAAAAACCGTTCGATTTTTAACGATTTCGATAGGGTAATAATTAACATAAATAAGTCTAAATGTGTCATTCTTGTTTCGCAAACGAAAAAAATAACGCTCGTAAAACATTTTGCAAAACTTTATTACGTTTCTATATAATTTAAGTAGGTCTCATTCTTTATCAAAATGCATTTTTTCTTTCTTTTTTCGCTGTTTTTTAAGTTGAAGAAAACTCGTAACATAAAATTAAAATTAAACTTTTGCATAATTGATTAATCATCCTTTTATTAATGGAAAATTCTTTAACTTTTTTATAAATTTATTATTTTTAAATGGCTAAATCATTTACGAAATCGTCTAATTCTTATCATTAAATTTTTAATGTTTTTGTTGTTTTCATATTATAATTTAAGATATACAATATGATGCATAAATATAACGTCATTATATAGTTATGTAAACAAAAATATATATATTATTCATAAATATCATTGTTGAAAATGTTCTTAATTATATGTAAATTGATATTTTCGAAGAAAAAAAAATGCAAATATTTTAAGTGATTCAGCAAGAAATTTTATTAATAAATATATTAAACTTGCTTAATAATGAGAGAAATAAACAAAAAATTTTAGTCTAAACAAAGAGCGAGAAGAATAGAAAAATATTTCTAAAAATAGCAAATCTGTTCATATTCTTTGTGCAATTTTATTATTCATTCTGGGTCTTTGCTCGTCTTTTGTTAGATTTTTTTAATTGTGCCTTTTAACGATTATAATCTGACGAATGTAAACTGTATATGCAATAAGAATATTTTAGATAATTGTTATCATTTGGAAAGAAGAAAGGTTTATGTAGCGAGGATAAAATATTAACCCCTTCTGCACTTGTATTCAGTGTTCGTTATAAAGAGCGTTACGAGTTAAAGATGTTGATACGTGATGCTATTTATCTTGGATAGAAAGCGTTATCCTCCAATTACTCGGAAGAATTTTCTTTCTAGTAGTAGTATAGTTGTGAAGTGGCTCCACCCCACCCGTATACGGTAGCAGACCATCATCTACGAACAGGACCCTCCATTCACTCACTCATCGCAACCGTTTCCGTCCCTACTTATAGCTATTTGGAGGACGCAGTTCCGGAACTGTGGACATAAGCACCTACTTACGCACATACCGCGTGTCGGGGCGCCATCACGTTCTAAAGTCCGTTACTTCGGTGGTTCTCGATCACACCGTAACAGAGATGGAACCGAATCAGTCATGAGATTTGAGCAGGTAGGATTAGAATATATTTATGATTTATATCTCTGTATATAAATTCAAATTTTCATCTCTGAACGATTTGCAATTTCGTACTTTCATAACAATTTAAATCTCTGCACAATGGATAAAGTCTTTGTGTATAAGGTTCACCCGCGCGAAAGGCGTATGCCAATCTCCTATGCCACAGTTTTTAATAGCTTTACTCCATTGGTGTTTGTGCAAAAAAAAAATTAGCGTGGATATAATTAAGCTTGTTTTCTTTCTTTTTTTTTCAATTCCTCGATTGTTGCGATGCGCTCTCAAACACCATTATTCAACTTTTATCTAGCCCATGGGGGTAACTGTAGCTAGCATTTCAATGAAGCGCAAATGGCTCCAGTCCGTGCGGCGCTAAGAAAATTAATAAAAATGACCGTTTGTTGTGGTAGACGACATTTGGGCGACTCGATAAACGCAATACGACACGTCCGAAATGAATACTGTCAAACGAAACGATGGATCTCTCCTAGCAAACCGGAGCAACAAGAGCAACTTCTTTTTCTTCCAGTATTAAATGAACCATTCGCTTTTTTTTCTGATTTATAAATAGCTGTAGAGAATAAAGATGAGCCATTCATCATCCTTATTAATTTTAGTTACAACTTTGATCGCCACGTTAATTTCCATAATTGAAACGCTTCTTTGTTTATAGTAACCGGCTTTAACTCGATCTAGTCGACTGACTGTTGCAATTTTTTTTCTTTCGGGTTCAAAAACCATATCGCTATGTATCATGGCCAGTTCTGTTTATGTTTCCTTTAAGCACAATACACGATCTCATTTATATATTTCTGTAATTATCTAGTGATGAAATTCTAATCTTTTTTTTAATCTCCGTGTTTCGTTTATCACCGTTAATAAAATAGATTTTATATAATTTAAATTATTTATCGAGTTGAAATAATTTTAATTTCCAAATTATTTGCAATAACTCGTTTATTCGACTTGAATTATTTTAGATAGAAGAATTATGCATTTGAATAAATTCGATTTTGTAACATTCAGAACTTATAAACCTGATGCAATCGCGCTTACAAGTTTGGCGGGGACGAAAGCATAATTTAACAAATTGCTCTGTTTAACTTGCAGCCATTAAATGAATGTGTTCCCACGCCGCTCTCATTGTCTTGCTTTAAAAGATTCTATTGTTCCAGGAGACTTAATAATTGGTGTGGATGAAAAGGGTAGAAAAAACCGTCCATCTATTCTAAAACAAGCTACTAATTCATGCATTCGGCGCCATCCGTGCCGAGTGAGTCGCCACCATTGTCAGATGATCATATCTGGATAGCGGAGATGATTGTTTATTTTGCGTGCTCTGGATGCCTTCTTCCAGCTGATGAAACCTCCATTCTGTAGAAAGACGCGAACAATTTATAATCCACTTCATGTTTCATCGAATATTTTTTTTTTCTTGTAAATCACTTAGCTTGTTTCGATTAGGATTCTCCACGGGAAGCGAGGGTGGAAAAGAACATTTTAAGTGCAGCTTCTGATGGAAAGCTTCCATCGAGTCTTAAAATAAACATCAGAATTCACTTTTCACTGCTACTTTACGATAAGATTCATTGAAACTATTCGGCAGGAGTTTATTGATAAATAATTTATTGCACCATTGACATTTTTTTAAGATGCACTTACGCAAATTAATATGGCTTTTACAAGAAAGTAATTTTAATATCGCTAACAACTAAATTCCGGTTTACAAAAAATATTACTCTTTTATTGATAAAGACTCTCTTACATGTTCAGATAGACTAATACACTTTATACAGAATGTTTAATATAAATATATTTATCTTTTTCAGTTATTATTGAGCCTGGCCCAGTCCATATTCGAAGAGACCTCATCTTTAGATAGACTCATCAATAAAATCATGTCGAAAGCTCAGGGACTTCTGCAATGTGAAAAATGCCGAGTCTACTTAGTGGATACGGAACAAAAAGATGCGGTAATTAATGTTGTTATTGATTTTAAAACACGTTAAATAACATTATGTTGATTTTAAAAAATAAAATAAATATTGCACGTGGTTACTAGAGTAATTGGAACGTTTTCGTATCGTTCGTTATCCCGAAAACAGCCAATTCACTTGTTTACAGATAGTTATCGAATCGCCATTGTGGACATTTGGAGGTTGGGTTACAGTACGTTGTGAACGGCACGTCCGCCTAAATACTACACACAAATTTATGTAAACCCAAACAATACTACGGATTATGTCACAGTACTTGACTGAAAATGCGGTCACTTATGTGAAGTTTACTAACAATGACTTTTTAAAAGACCTTGTTAATGAATCGGGCTTCTCGATTTTGTTTAGAACCAATGACTTTCTTCAATTCACACCACCCTTAAGTGGCCGTACCTTAAGCGTTTACCAATCTAAGACTATCGTAGAATTTATAATTAGTTGGGAGATCTTTTTATCCGAAATTTAAACTATATCGAGTATTTACTCCCCTGAAGTGTGAAGAATTTTAAGTTCTAACTCGTTGCCCGCGTTAAAACTGTGAATATATTATATTACATTTATCAATTTATTCAATATTAAACTAAAATATTCGAATTCTCTTCCTTAGCTTTAAAAAATAGTACTGTATAATCTTTGATTATTTTACACTTGTGTATATGAATGTTAAGCTGTCAAGAGCGTGTTACCTAACTCTTTACACAGCTTAACGGGAAACCAATGTTTATTATGAAAAGATCGTGTCTATCATTCGTCGAGTCGATTCATCATTTAGAGATCTTTCCGATTAAAGTTTTCAAAATGTTATCGACTGATAGCAATTCTAAGAATTAGACAAAACAGGTTTTATTTAATTGAATGGCATCTTAATTCTTTTTCTGGAACACCCATAAAGTTTATCGCTATTATTTTGATCTGCTACAAGTCGAAAATAATACTCCATTGATGCTTATTGACGACAGCTTTCAAATATTAGAGTCGTAATGGCGACAGAAGGGATTTTTCTAATCCCCTTTTCGTTATAGGCGCAGATGCGAAGTGAATTTTTTACATCTTTATGCCCACACTTCGCTGTTACCTACGACTTGAGAGCAATGTTCTCTCGGGCGTGGATAAAACTAACGATAAAGTGCAATATTTACTACCATTTAATGGAAGGATAAACTTGCTATTAATATATTTATGTTTTCTTTTTTTTATAAAATTTCAGTTGACTTATCACAGAGAACAATTAGAAATCGGGAAAATATCTCCAATTTTTAAACCCAGGAAATTTTCTAGGCCAGAGGTATAATATATATAATTTATTTGGCTTTATTTTAATATTTGTAAACTGAATTTTAAATGAATTGTTTCTTCTGCAGGATGTTATTTTCACTACGATATTTGAATTGAGAAGAGACGAAGAAGAGATTCGGCGTCCCAGGTGAGCTAAACAATTCTGTTAATATAATGACCTCACTTACACGACGTTTTATGTAACTAATGTTGGGAAATAAACTCAGTTTTTGAATGAGGTTCTGCAGCCCGAGGTAATTCTCTGGTGGAGACATTCGAGCAGACTGCAGGTCGAGCATCCCTGTTAATGGCAGAGGTCGTACATTGTCCCGAAAGTAGCAGTTTAACGGGCACCTTAGAGGTAGTTAGTGGCGGGGAAAAGGGGGAAGACATGGAAGGGGAAGCAAATTCTCACGATCCGAAGTAATTCGATCGCTATTGTGCATTCTATAAAATCTACTCGAAGTTTTAAAAAGAAAGCATGTCGAACTGTTTGATTTCTGTTTCGAGTCTCCCTTGCCCCGCTGCCTGACGTCACCGGGCGCCACCCAATAAAAAAAACCCTTCTAATGACGCACGCCTTGAAAAAGATTTCTTTAAGTTCCGCACAATTAAAACTTTCTTCTCTGCCTAGTGACGTCGGGTGTCCCCGTTTTTATCCTAATATTTTGCTCGTTAACCGGAAAGTCAAGGCTGTTTATATAGAATACAAGAGAAATAGCAAAACACATATCTGCAAAAATAAATGGAGGTCAAGGGTCGAAAACATATTCGCGCGTAAATCTGAGTATTGAATGAACAACCTTGTTGGGGTAGATGAGCAGAAGTATGCAAGGGTCACCCGCTACAAGTGCTGGTCTACCAACTACAAGATGCCGTGAAGTGGGCTAATCGATGAAAGAGTTGGACAACCTCACTCGGTTTGTCTCGATCGTAACTCGACGATGAGGTTGACCCGACCGCTTAATTAAAGCCCGTAACGCGACACCCTTAAGTCTGTCAGAAGTAAAGTAACGAGAGAGCGCCGACCTGTCCGACGCCGTCTCCTTCATTGTTCATTCCCCCTTTCGTGGGAATGTCCTGACGTACTCCATCACTGGATTTATCTCCGGCTGCTATCCTCGCCCATCTCCGCTTCACCGGATAATAAATAACTATTTTTCCTTCTCCGCCCAATTTATCAATGCAAATCCTCTTCATCCGTAATTAAATTCGATTTTTTATTCTTCTTAACACCCGAATTTGTATTTAGATTCCTTCTAAAACACTATCGAGTGCAATGACTTTAATTCGGAAGGTCATATATTTTTAATTCTTAATATATTACCATTAAATTCTTAATTGAATTTAACTTCTCGTAACCTCTTTCTATATAGTGTCGAATTTATTCGAGCGAATCATTTTCTTTGCTCCACTAAATAATTCTTTGTTTTTCGTAGTATATAAATGAATAATTTTCCTTTTCAGTCTGATGGAATTGGCAGGGCAGGAAATGATTCATGTTCATTTTGCTCGTCACGTCGTTGCGACAGGACAGGTAAGGCGACTTTTTCTATTTATTATTTTTTATAAATGCCATTTTAAAAATCGTGTTATCCTCTTTAACCTTTTCCCTAAATATTTTCTTTCGATTGGGACGAAAGAAACTCGTTCGAATTGCCAGAACTCGACTAACAGGAAAACAGCTGTCGATATTTCAACCATTTTATTTTAATTTCCCCATATATATATATATTTGATTAACTGAAGAAAATTAAAAAAGTACGTGTTTGAAATGGGCTAAAATAATTTTTTTCGTTAATTTAACATAATTTTTTATGAAAATAATTTCATAATTAGTAGCACGAGTGAAGAATAACGCACATTTTTAAAATAATTTGACATGTTTTTCTAAAAGGTGTCAAATATGCGTTAATAACATTGTCAGGTTTATAAATATGTTCTTCCTGTTTTCTTCATAGCGATAAGCAAAACTAATATTTTGTTTACGAACAAATATTCTTTACAATAAGATTCAAAATATTTGATTTCAGATATTTAACAAAATTCTTCCTTTTTAATCATTATGATTCTGCAAAATAACAAAAAAGAAATACGATCGAATTCTTACGATTCATATCGATTGACACGTTTGGTTCGTGACAGGCAATAAATCATTCTTCGAAAATCGAATATTTGCGTGAATACACCTAAAAGGGGAATGTCCTCATTCTTAAATGCAATCGTGTCTCCATCTGGTGAGAATAAGAATTAATATTGCTAATTCCTATAAAATTATTGCCATTGCGTTTTCGTACGAAAAGAATAAAATGAAATTTAAATTTGTTTATAACGTTTTAATGCTTAAACAAATGTCGATGGCTAGTTTTTTTCTAATAAACAGTGTATAAATATGTATATTGCGGCTTAGTACGCAAATCAATGATATACAGTAGTTCATTTCATACAAAACCAAGTATACTATTGATTTGCTTACTTAGCCGTTATGTCACTTGCAAGCATCCATATTTCAAATAAATTAAATTAACTTTACATCTTCACGTCGATACAAAACAAGCAATATTTTTTCATATAATCTTTACAAATCAGAATGTCAAATTCGCCATTATTGAGAAATGTCAGGAAAAATCCTTTAGTCCTAGATTAATCAAAGGAATAAAGCGAAATTAATTTGATTTTAAGTATTGTTTGATAATACCAATAATAATTTAGACAATACAAAAACTGAATATTACATTGCTGATAATTTGTACAGTAAAGCCTAAAATAAATATGCAATATTACGTAATAACTAAGGCCGAAAGGCAAAGTAGGCCTAATGTAGGCCTATCTGTAGGAAGTGAAATTTTAAGGAGATATACTGTGTATATAGAAAATTCATAATCTTATATTCTATTTTGCTATCTTTCCATTTTATTGTGATTTCCAAAAGCGATAAAATAATTTAGATTCCTTAAAAATATTTTTAGAAATTTTAAGTAAGCCAGAAAGAAATGCATTTTAAATATATAAATTGATTATGTAACAAATATTTCCATTAATATTTAATTAATTCAAAAATCCTGTGACCTAGTCATTGGTACAATACAGAGGAAAGGCTTTTAAATGCACCCTTGGCCTTCTATTCGATAACGGTTACGAAAAAGCAAATATTAAAAAAAGTTTCACAAATGTAAATCTGAATTTTGCAATTAAGGATATATCGTAATGAAGTTAACGGATAAGATCAAAATCTTTGGCATTACGTTGAACGCATAATTTCAGGAAACGTAACTGATTTGGCTGGCCTTCAATGAAGATTAAAGATAATAAGTGTAAATAATGGTGCAACAATTATAAAAAATATATGGATACATGAATATGGTACTAACTGATTTATTTCCATGAAATTAATTTAGGTAACTTTATATATATATATATATATATATATATATGAAGTTATTCTGATCAATCATAGGACTATATGAGGGAGGAATATATCGTGATAGCGTATCAAGTTAATTCAACATGGATCCAAAACTGGATTCATTTATCAGGGTCAAACTTATGATCATAGAATTTTGTTTCTTGATTTAGACATACGATCTATGTATTAAGATTTATATTTTTTATATTATTCGCTTATGTAAAGATTAAATATATTTATGAACAAACTGAATAATTAATTTAACATTTAAAATGTATCATAATTGTATTACTCTTACATTATATAACATATGATCTCAACTAAATTAACGCATTAAATTCATTCATTTGATCAATAATGAAAAGGCTTAACTTTTTTAAATAAACGAGAAAATGGTTGTCGCTGATTTTTACAAATTCAACTATTTTGCGTTTGATTATATTGAAAATTCAGGAAAGAATGTCATTTGTCTAGTAATAATAAATATATTCTAAATCAGTGGTCCATATTAATTTTTGATACGGGAAAAGTTATTAATTTGTTCAATTTTTCTATTTAACTTGTTCCAAAGAAATTATTGTATATTAATAGATATTTCTTTTTGATAACAGACATTTAATTGGCTGGGTACCGATGAAGAATTGGATGAAATGAAAAACATCTTACGGCTATCCTCTTTCAAAGAAGTAAGTGTTAATGTACTCCGTGAGAAAGGATTATATCGATTTAAACTAAAATACTCCGATTGTGCGTCTAATAAATAATAATAGTAATAAGGTACTCTAATAATTCTAAGTATAAATGTTTAAGAATTTAATTCAGAGAAATTGGTAATTAGATTCCGAAGAACAAAGCTGTCTTATTAGCTGGACATAGGTTTGGTCAGGAGCACAAAGAACAACATTATGAAACCGATGGAAACAAATCATATGCCAATTATACCGATCATATTTGTTTACAATTTTTCAATATTAGGCATACTATATAGTTAATTTATATTGGACAACCTTGAGTTAGATTCCTGATATAGTTACTTTCCGGGCAAAGTTATTTGTTTATTCACATCATCCCATTTAAAGGTTGAAAAGATTTAATTTTATTATGTTTGAATAGTTCAAGAGTCACTTCAAATGAACTTCATAAACACTAGTTCAATAGCTTAACTGTTTGTAATTCAATAAGGATAACCTGCTTAAGCATATTGTTTATTATTAACATTTTTAAGTAATTGATTTATAAATTGTTCAATTTTTCTTTTTTTTTTTTTAAACTAACGTTAATAAATATTTTCTTTTCTTTTTTCAGTTTGGAGTTGAAAATATTAAAGTTTCTGGTCGTGTTTTATCTATACCAATATTTAATAGTGAAAATAAAGTCATAGGAGTTGCCCAATTAGTCAATAAGTTGAATGGCGAACACTTTACGGAAATTGATATCAGCACATTTGAGGTACTTGTTACTATAATTCTTGAAATTTAAACTTAGTATCCACATAATTACTAAGTCAATATACTTTTAATTTTCATAATTAACTGATTTAAACTTAATTTTTTATTTTTAGGCATTTTCTATATTCTGCGGATTAGGTATACACAACACACAAATGTATGAAAATGCCATAAAATTGATGGCAAAACAAAGAGTTGCGTTAGAAGTTCTTTCCTATCACGCATCGTCGTCGGTTGAAGAAATGAATAAATTAATGGTACATTAATTCTTCCTTACAATAATATAATTTAAAATATTAGTATGAAATTAATATTGTTATATTTATTTATAGCATTTGCCAATTCCTTCAGCCAATAAATTCAATTTGTACAGTTTTGAATTCAGTGATTTTGAATTAGCAGATGAGGATACTTGTAAAGCATCTTTAAGAATGTTTATGGATTTGGATCTCATTAGAAAATTTCACATTCCATATCAGGTACATAGGAAAAAATAATTATTATATAGTCTATCATCAATAATTTATCTTCACTAATCTATAAAAATGTATTATTATAAACTGTGAAAATAATATTTAAAAATGTAATTACAGATATTATGTCGTTGGACGTTAAGCGTCAAAAAAAATTATCGTAATGTAACGTATCATAATTGGAGACATGCTCTAAATGTCGCACAAACTATGTTTGCCATGTTAACAGTAAGTTTGATTTTTCCTCTAAAGAAAAACATTTATAACTATAGTAATATTAATCACAGAAGAATATTCTTTTTTCTTTAATATTTTGAGGATTTAAACATATTTAAATCTAACACAAAAGAATAAAAGCTCTTTTTTACTTTTTCAGATAGGAAATATGAAACAGATGATGTCAGATTTAGAAATGCTGGCACTTTTAGTAGCCTGTCTATGTCATGATCTTGATCATCGGGGCACTAATAATTCTTTTCAGACAAAGTAAGATATTATCATCATCATTTCTGATTTACTTTTTGATAGAATTATATAATAATGAAATAAACTAAAAAACATTGTATTATTTCAGAATTGAATCTCCTTTAGCAACTTTGTATACTACCTCAACTATGGAACACCATCATTTTGATCAATGTATTATGATATTAAACAGTGAAGGAAACAACATTTTTCAATCCTTCTCTACAGAAGATTACAAAACTGTGATATCTTAT
The DNA here is from genome assembly GCF_000671375.1 of Centruroides sculpturatus. NCBI lineage: Eukaryota > Metazoa > Arthropoda > Arachnida > Scorpiones > Buthidae > Centruroides > Centruroides sculpturatus. Next base: position 127,361 of record NW_019384681.1, read on the forward strand.
ATAGAATCTGCAATTCTTGCTACAGATCTTGCTCTTTATTTCAAGTATGTTTATAAAATATTTGATACCTTATTACAAAATAATAGACTTTTGTTTTTAATTTTTATGTTAATGACTCAAAGTATTAATATTACATTTTCCTTAAGATGAAATTAGGATTATAAAATAACTTATTTTTAAATTTATATTTATAGAAAGAAAGATACATTTGGAAAATTAGTTGAAACTGGTACAACAAATTGGTTAGAACCTGCTAATAAAGATCTCCTCAGGTTAGAAATCTTTCAAAAATGTTTAACTTCTAATAATATATATATTGATAAATGAATTATAAATTGACTCATTTAACAGAGGTATGATGATGACTGCATGTGATATATCTGCTATTTGTAAACCATGGGAAATTCAAAGAAAAGTAGCAGAACTGGTAGCCAGTGAATTTTTTGAACAAGGAGATTTAGAAAAAGAAAGATTAAAGGAAAAACCAATTGTAAGTTTTAATCTAATAAATATAATTAGTTTCTCAGATGAAAAATAAAATTAGAAGAATTGTTAAATATACATATCCATATATCTTATCAGGCAATGATGGATAGGGAAAAAAAAGATGAATTGCCTAAGATGCAAGTTGGATTCATTAATTGTATATGTCTCCCAGTATACAAGGTAATTATTAAATTTATTAAACAAATAAATTCATATTTTCCAGCATTCAACTAAATAAAAACTTTGATACTTTAGGCTTTAACAGTTATTCAACCAGCACTTCAACCATTGTTGGATGGATGTGAAAGAAATAAAAAACATTGGGAAATGTTAGCAGATGAATATGAAAAGCATTTGAGAGAACCTACACTTCATAGTTGTAGACATGGTAGGTATTTTATCTCAATTATAATTTACTATAAACAAATAAAATAATATCTGAACATTAAATAAGATTTTAGAAATTTTAATTTGAAAATAAAATGAATAATACTCTTTTAATATATTTAGCAATGTAAATTTTAATCAAGATATCTACATATATTAAATATGATTATATGGCATACATTTAATGCACATTAAGTATAAATTCAATAGAATTTAAAAACAGCATCATAGACAAATTGTTATTATTGTCATTTAAAAATTTAGGAATAGCAAAAGCAAATATAAATAAATTTCACTTACCGAAATCTTTATTTTTTAAAGTTTTTTTCCTTTCAAAATTATATATATTAAAATATTTTAGATATAAAAATACGTATGGCTTTAAAATGTAATAACTAACTTTAACATATCTGTTTTTTTTTTTTTATTGTAGAGATGACCTTTTATTAGAGGCCTAGCCTCTAAAAAAAAGTTGTCTTTGCAATGGAAGACTTATTCCTGGTGATTGGACATGGCAAAAGTGTAGACACTTTAGTCTTTCTACATATTTTATTAAAATATTTTGTTTTTTCTACTGTTTTAAAAAGTATGCATTCAAGTTGTTATAAAAGTTTAAAAATGAAAATATTTAAAGTATTACTGATATGATCTGCAATATATTAGGAACTACCATATTTATTGATTAGGGATAATCATTTGACTTGTTTTACAAAGCATTTTACAAGTATAGCAATATTTTTGATAATGATGTGAATAATGCATGACAAAAAATTCATACTGAAAAGTTAAAAAATAATAATATCAATTTGCATATTATGAATTCTGTTATAGATTATTATATGTTTAGTATAATAAAACAGATTTAAGTTGAAGGAAATTTATCCTTCAAGTTTCTTCATTTTTAATATATTTAAAATTGTTTAATTTCAAAATTATGCACAATTTACTTAGAACTTATTAATAATGTTGATGATATATGTGTATATATATATAGACTATAATAAAACTTTTATCATCACTATTTTACGTCAATTTCATAAAAAGATAATATAAAAGTTGCTATTTAATTATATATTATTATAGTGCAATTTATAAGATATTATTTTACTTATATTGATATCAAATTATGATTTCAAAAATTAAAAAAACTTTTTTTCTATACAGGAACACTTAAGCTTGGAGATATACAGCAAAGTCCTTCAAGAGACAAGCTGCCACAGGTACAAGTTTCCTGAGTACGTTATAATTTTTTCCTCTAAGTCTGTCATCAAAATCTGAAGAACTGCTGTTTTAAATCTTATAATAAAGTTTTTGAACAAGTTTTATTTAATTTAATATTGCCAAGGAGGAAAGAAATTTTAATTGAATATAATTAACTACTATAAATTTAAAAAATATGATGAAATAATTAATTCAAATAATAATTTAGATTTTATTTTCATTTTCAGAATCAAAAGGAAAAGATAGACACAGAAAATAAACGGAATGAAATAAAATCTCATAAATTAATATGGAACTGTTCCAAATCGTCGGAAGGAAAGTGCAAGCATAGTCGTTTCTGCAACATGCTATGATTGTTTTACACCATTGAATCCACTATTTATAAAAGATGTGAACTATTTTTTAACCTTCTCATAAAATTATACAAAGAAGAAATTTCATTTTTAAGAGGATTGCATCTTCATCATTTCTTTGAAAGTTTGCCTTGGTGATACCTTGTGAATATATTTTAAAAATTCTACTTATTAGAAGCATTGTTTTGTATGTTGTTGATGAACATTAACAACAATGTTTAAAATTTATTATTTATTGAATATGAAGAAGCAAGGATTATCAACTTCATTCAAAAAAATGCTCTTTGGATAAATTTGAACTTGAAAGAAAGAAAGAAAAAAAAAGTAGAAATTGTTTAAATACTTATCATCATATCTGAGAAAATAATCACTCAGGAATCTGACATTCCACAATACAGGAAATATTTTTATATTTATAAGAAATTTTTAGTCAGTTTAAACAATTCTCATAAGTGATAAGAAAAGAACAGAATAAAATTGAATTTACAATAGAAGTAAAATATAAAAAAAAGTTTATTTCTATTGTAAAATACAGTTTTGAGTGTATTTGGCAAGAATAATGTATTTGAAACAATTCAATTTTTCTATTTAGTCATAATTAGTGTTCTTCAAATTTAAGTTCAATAACTTAAAAGCATTTGATATACCTTAGGGCTTTCATAACACCAAGACAATACTTTAATCATCTGTACAAATCATTAATTATTCTCTAACTTCCTACATAAATTTTAGTTACAATGTAAATATTGTGTCTGTAAATATTGTATTATGCTAAACATTGTTTAAATAATTATGTTATGTGAACTTATTGTATAGTAAGTTGTTTATATTAATTTGATTATTATTTATAATTTTGCTATAACTCATTTTTTTTAAATAAATGCTTAATGTAAGAAGTGCTATGAATAAATTTGTCCCTATTTTAATTGTTTTTTTCGATTAGAAATTTATTAACATGAAAATTTCTTTAATACATTTTATATACAGTTTTAATATAGATATTTAAGATTTCACAAAAATATTTGTCATTTATAAAGATCAACAAGATAATTCAGAAAAATTTCAGATATGTTATTTATTTAAAAACTTGTCTATTATCAAATTGAAAAATATATATATATTACAGTAAAGTACATAATAATACACCATACATTAACATAAATTCAGATATAGTGTGATCAACAATTGCTCTAGTTCTCAGTTGAGTGTGCTGTCCACTGTTTACAGTACACTATCATTAAGATTTACTATCTTTATTTTTGTGTTGTTTGTTACATAAGTATTTTTGCTTGACCAAAGATATATTTCAGATTTAATGCTATATTAAGAAATTTTATGTTAATTTTTTTAAAGAAAATCTTAATACAGTCATAATTATAGATAAATCAACTTGCAAATGGAATCTTTTACTGTCAAAAAAATTATCTGTTCTGACTCAATAAAGATTGGAGAATAGCAAACTTAATTGTTCAGAGATCTCAGTAAGTCTGCTCTGAGAAGATAGAAAAGAGCAGCAAAGTTGCATAGTATTCCTTGCATTTTATAAGGGGGGTACCAGCCTATAAGTAGTCTGCTAATGACAGAAACTTAGATTCAGCTTTTTCATTAATATTGCAATAATATAAGTCCACACTTTAAATAATTGAAAATTTTAAACCCCAATTATTCCTTTATGGTGGGATTTAACTGTAGTTAGCACATATTACATCTATATTTTTTCAAAAACAAAAGCTTCAGTTTGATTCATTTTGATCATAAAAAGGAAATAATATTTTGATGTTAGAAATTTTCTTCACAATAATAAATACTAATTTTTTAAATAAGAATAAATAAATATTTGAATATTCTGCCATAAATATTTCTGATAATCAATATTTTTTGTAACTACCATAATATATGTTTATAAAAATTTATAAAAGTTGAAAATGGATATAACCAACTTTAATATTGATTTCCAAATGTTGATTATCTAAATTGGAATTTGAATAATAAAACTATTAGTGAAATTTAATTATAACTATTGATGAGTTACTGATATCTAATATTTTTAAATATTGTAACTATTGCCAACTATATCTATTAAATATTTGGACTTTTATAATTAATCTTTCTCATTATTATTATTGGATGATATTTTTTTGTTATTTTATTCTTAAATTTAGAGAAAATTCATATTTTGTGATTTTTCTCTAAGTTCAAGAATTACTGAATACATAAACAACAGTCAAAATATAATGCCAGATTCATTAGGCCATAAGTTGGCTAATTATAGTAATTATATAAAGTAATTTGAATTCTAGATAGATAATTAAGTTGTCATCTTGTATTAAATTTAATAATTAGAATTAAACCTTTAATTAAGTTATAATTTTGGGCTCAGTTTACCATATAAACATAAACAATAGTTTATGAAATTAAAACATTGGATTTTCTTGAATTATATTTTGGCTAATTAATAATTAACACTATCAAGTAATTTGATATACAGTAGGAAGTTAGGTTATCATCTTGCATTAATTAATAATCAAATAATTTTAGAATTAAATTTAATTCAACATATTAATGATTTGATTAGTAATATGTTTGGACTTTATTATAGTTTACATATTGAGTTCAGTGAATCTTTTCCATTTAGTTTTCCTTAATAAAAGAAAAATAATAAACATATTTTTGCCTTACAAGAGACACTATTATATTAGATGCATGATATTTTTCACATAGATGTTTTGGGGAAAAACTATTCTTTACAGTATAAGATGCATTCAACTTATAGGACACATCCTAATTTTCAGATTAATTTTTGATACAAAAAAAGCGTACTTTACAAGATGAAAAATACAGTATATTCCCCAGTAAAAGTTATGTCAATTAGAAATTCTTACATACAAAAATATAGTAAAAATAAATGCACTTTATTATTATTAGGTCTAAAATAATCCCTCGAAGACAAAGTGAATTATACGAATATATAATAATATGTACTGTATCTGCTTTAATACTAATTAGAATTTTATTTGTAAATCATTACCTGTTAATTATTTCTTCAAAGCAATAAATAAACATAAGGAATTACATTTTTTTACTAATATTAATATATAAAATATTGCAATAATTTCAATATCTAATACTATTTATTTTAGCTTACAGAATATACTTTTTCATCTAAATTGCAGATAATAAATATTTTTGTATGCAAGATGTTATGGCATTTTTCAATAATGTCCATTTTTATATTCAAGTACTATGCAATATTAAAAATCATGCAAAAACTTTTTATTTTAATAGGTTTAAGGAATCATAAGGAACATAAATCAATTTTAATTCTTCATTGGGTATTTACATAATTTTGCCTATATCCAAAATTTAAGCTGATTATATATATATTTAAAAAGTTTCTGAAGATGCGATAAATTATTTTTGTGTTGTTGTGAATAAATATTTTTAATATTTATAAAATACCTTTGTTAACAATTCTATACCTAGTTTTAACAAACTTCAGTAATTGACACAGGAGCATTTACAAATAAATAATTAACATAGCTAATCTGTTATGATTATTTCAAAGTTACATTATTTTTAAGACATTATATTCAAGTACATTATGTTAAGACATAATAATAATTAAACTGTAGAGAAAAACAAACATATTTTAATCTGAATATGCATCAGTGAGGATAAAGACAGAATTTTTGTAAGAAAGACATAATTATTTTCCTTAGTTATATTGGAAATGATTTACTTAATCAAATTACTTAATCAATTGAACTCAAATGTAAATGTTTATATGTTTATTATTTTCTCTTAAGATTTTCAAAAAATAAATGCATTATCTATTCATGATAGTGAAAATCAGTTACATTACAAAAACTAAATTGGACATATTTGGTAAAAAATTAAAAAGATCAAATTTTATAACAAGTCAATAATTCATATACTACTATTTCAAATTATTTACAATATTTGAGAGTATTGTCCTTAATTAATGATCATCATTCAAAAAATAAAGCTAAAACATGCAATATTACTTTTAAACTTATGAATCATTATACGCAAATTAAATTTTAGTAAAAATGCATCTAAAACTCACATTAAAAAACTGATGCTGAATGACAACTGTACAAGCTTGAGTCAAAACTAATCTTATGTAAATGAGAAAAATGAGAATGTTGAAGAATTTCATAAATCATGTATCAGAGTTATAGCTCATTTCAAAAAAGCTAAAAAAAGTATTCAAAAGCTCAAAATAATGATATAGTTATGAAATAAAATATAGGATGTTCAAATGAATTAACCATTATTTATAAAAACTAACATATATATAAATCAGTATAACAATGAATTTTACAGAATTATATCATTATTAGTAATATCAGCTTTTACAAGCTGATATTATCAGTAATTATTATAAGTAGCATCATTAGTAGTAGTAAAAGGATATGTGCTTTTTAAGTGAAAACCTCTTTGAAATAAAATATACAACAAAACAATTATTGGTCTGTCTTAATGGTCATTAACATTTTAAACTAAGTGAAATGCATTAAATAATTTCAACTTTTCACTATGTTACTAGTTGTAAGTTTAAAGAGTTTTATTATTTATTGTCGGTTTTGTAAAATTTGTATTATATTTATGTGTATATTCTGTTTTTTCTGTAATAATCCATTAATTACAGTATTATTGTAGTTTTACTGTTTTTGTAATGATTATCTGTATATGTTTGTATTCCTTGCATCATGGGTGAAACCAGTATACTTAAATAAATAAAAAATAATTAAATAAATAAGTTTAAAGAGTTCTTATATGAAAAATAATATATTGTTCTACCATTTCATTTATAATCAATCAAGTGATTAGTTAAAATCAAGAAATAAAATTTAAATCGGATGGCTATTAGTATCTATATATCAATTAAAAGATAATCATTTTGTATAAAAAGTTCATAAACAAGAGATTACTAAAATATTCTACAGTTTATTTCTAATGAAAATGAGTACCCATATATCAACTCAAATTTAAGAAAATACCTTACAGTAAACTTGAAAAACTTGTAAATGAAGTTGGCTATGTCAACTTCACTATGTTTTGAGTTCAAGTTCAAAGAAAATTCATCAATTAAATAGCATATAACATCTATTTATTATGTTACTTTACCATTTTTTCAATTATTTTCAGACGAGTTAATTTTTTTTTAACTTTTTATAGCAATACATGCAATTATTATATTACAAAAAGGTTGGATTTTTCAGATTATCATCATTGTGTATATTACAAATAACTACTGTTATTATTTAATCAAAATAACACACTAAAACAATTTCTTGTAAGCTCATGTTTTATATGTATAATTCAGTAATATAAAGTTATCATACATAATGCATAAGACTGATAATCTATTTTTACATTACTTTAAACATATCTAACTTGAAGCTTTTTTACAAAATTTAATAATTTAATAATTTTACACAGAAGTTGTAACAAATTCCACAAACTTTTTTTCTGTTTTAATTTTTAGAAAATATTTTGATCCTTCTTTGTAAAAAAAAATTACTGTATTTAAAATTATATATATGTGATATAATCTATGGAAAGGTAACTTAAGTTAAAAAAGTAAATTTTTCTGTAGAGCAAAAAACAATCTAAACATTGTTGAAATAGTACAACTATCTTAACTCTCAAATTTAACAAATACATCTCATTAACCATTCATACACATTCAAAATAATATTTCATTTTAATTTTTCTTCATTTTAATTGATTTTTTAACTATCATGCTTAATGCTGGAGAGAAAGTAATCATGTATGTAAATATATATAACATCAATAGCTTGAACAACACCTTAATTACTCCAAATTAATTATTTAAAATGATGGAGTCAGATTATTTATCAAATTCTTATGTAATTGTATTGTAGAAAATTACATGAAAAATCAATTTTTCTTTTCATTCTGACTTATAGAGGGCAGATAACTTTAAAACTCTAACACTTTATGTAAATAATAAAATAACAGTTAAAAGTAAAAAAGTTAAAGGCAAACCCAAGTGCAGAGAAAACACTTTATTATGCCAAAAATTCCCTAAATGCATTTTGCCAAACAGGCCTCTTCAGTAGAGCTATCAGTATACAGTTCAAAATTCCAACCATGATTGGAGTTTTGAACTGTATGCTGTTTGGACTTTTTTACTTTTAACTTTTATTTCATTATTTACATAATGTTCTAGAGTTCTAAAGTTATCTGCCTTCCATAAGTCAGAATGGAAAGAAAAATTGATTTTTTTGTGTATTTCTCTATAATACAATTACATAAGAATTTGACCTTAATTACTTTTTTCAGCAACACACAATTTATTTAAACAAATGTTTTCAATTCTTTTCACAGGTCTGCATCTGGTTTAATGAAGATTTGAACTGAAAGTTCTAATAGAATCAGTTTGAATGTTCAAGTTTGTTTAAACCTAGTGCAGACCTATGAAAAGGGTCAAAAACATTTGTTTAAATAAATTATAGTATTGCTGAAAAAAATATTTAAGGTGTTGTTAAAGCTAAATTAGTTTTGGCTTAGATAGAAGTGTTTACATAATAGTTATCTTAGTCTTTTTACTATAAATAAAAATTATAATTTTATAAAATTAAAAAAAAATTATAATTTATAATTGTTACTTTTTATTAAAATTTGTATTATTTTTTCCTAGACTCAAACTAAGATTTTTGAAACTGAATAATATCAATGTATTTTATTTTATGTTCAATAATAAAGTATATGTTTATGAGAAAAACGACTCATAAAATCTAGCTTTGTTGATAAATAATTTGAAGCAGAAAACTGTATATTCTTGAGAAACTTCTATTACCAACCATCTAAGTTTCTTTTTTACTTTTATTATTTACTTATATGCTTACAGTAATGTTCAATATGAACTTATGATAACTTTCCCTTTATCAAAGATTCCTGTTAAAAACTACAAATATTAATGACATGTAACAATAAAAGCGTAAGGGAATAAAGACAAAAATAAAAAGGCTAATAATAGAAGGAAAAACAAACAGCTTCAAACTTGGACACTCCAAGCACACTTCCCAGCATCCTCTACCCCATCATATCCTGCATGTGCACTCTCCAAACAAGCACTCCAAAACAATGGAGAGCTGCAACTTCAACCTGTAAGCAACCTTCCATCTCAACCTACTCTAAATAGCTTTATGCACTGTTAAAGAATCTATAGAAATTACTGTAATCACATATAATAAATTTAAATTTATTGCATCTTTATTTTAAAGTTTTGTATTTTGTTACTGTTGTATCTACTGATTTTCTGTAATGTTTATTTTATTTTTACTTTTATACATTTTATACATTAAACTTGGGAATGTCTCAAAGACAATATATGCCATCCCTGCCACACAAATAATAATTTTAATTATGTATTGCATATTTGTGTATTTTAAATTGTATTTTTTGCACTTTTCTACACTTTCATTTACATTTTTTATTATTTATGTATTTTGTATTTTTGTAAAACTGTATTTTATATTTCTGCTCTCATTGAACAGGCCTGAATGCTCCTCAGATTCTTCCAGGAGTGCTTCTGGTTTGCATGCTGTCTCTGGGGATGAGCTAACTCTGCTCATAGATCCCATTTTTCACTCCACTAACTTCTTTCCCTTTCACTAATACCATCTGACTCCACTTCCTACACATCCACTCTCTAATTTTACTTCCTTTCTTTGGCTAAGCCTGTCCAGCAACCATTTCTTTCATTATTTCTGTACTCTATTAGTAGTAATCTTTAACATCTGCAAATTTTCTTCCATATTACTTATGAAAACAATAAATGGTAAAATTTATTGTTTTCATATTACTTGGCGGAAGGTAAAATATCACAATGCTAAGTGTTGAGATATTTTACCTTCCGCCAAGTGACAAGTTAGTTGTATCATCTTGTTCACCTGTAAATCATATTAGTTATCCTAGCAATATGTATGTCTTTACATATGCTTTTGAGTATTTGATTGTGCTACAATTTGAAAAAATTGTAGACCTATAAAGTTCCACTGTCATCCGTCTTTCCTTAATCTCAAGAATGGAATTAGATGAAAGATGAGACCAGATATGGAAACCTTATGGGCAGGACTAAAATCCTGTTAACTACATAAAAACCTTCAATGCAAATCATAAGTCACATTATTTCAATTCAAAACTTTCCCTTGAAAGCAGTTAATAAATGACTGTCACGACTCAATTGTTAAAGGAAAAGTATGATGTACTGTACAGCCACTACTAATTNCCTTTTATTAGAGGCCTAGCCTCTAAAAAAAAGTTGTCTTTGCAATGGAAGACTTATTCCTGGTGATTGGACATGGCAAAAGTGTAGACACTTTAGTCTTTCTACATATTTTATTAAAATATTTTGTTTTTTCTACTGTTTTAAAAAGTATGCATTCAAGTTGTTATAAAAGTTTAAAAATGAAAATATTTAAAGTATTACTGATATGATCTGCAATATATTAGGAACTACCATATTTATTGATTAGGGATAATCATTTGACTTGTTTTACAAAGCATTTTACAAGTATAGCAATATTTTTGATAATGATGTGAATAATGCATGACAAAAAATTCATACTGAAAAGTTAAAAAATAATAATATCAATTTGCATATTATGAATTCTGTTATAGATTATTATATGTTTAGTATAATAAAACAGATTTAAGTTGAAGGAAATTTATCCTTCAAGTTTCTTCATTTTTAATATATTTAAAATTGTTTAATTTCAAAATTATGCACAATTTACTTAGAACTTATTAATAATGTTGATGATATATGTGTATATATATATAGACTATAATAAAACTTTTATCATCACTATTTTACGTCAATTTCATAAAAAGATAATATAAAAGTTGCTATTTAATTATATATTATTATAGTGCAATTTATAAGATATTATTTTACTTATATTGATATCAAATTATGATTTCAAAAATTAAAAAAACTTTTTTTCTATACAGGAACACTTAAGCTTGGAGATATACAGCAAAGTCCTTCAAGAGACAAGCTGCCACAGGTACAAGTTTCCTGAGTACGTTATAATTTTTTCCTCTAAGTCTGTCATCAAAATCTGAAGAACTGCTGTTTTAAATCTTATAATAAAGTTTTTGAACAAGTTTTATTTAATTTAATATTGCCAAGGAGGAAAGAAATTTTAATTGAATATAATTAACTACTATAAATTTAAAAAATATGATGAAATAATTAATTCAAATAATAATTTAGATTTTATTTTCATTTTCAGAATCAAAAGGAAAAGATAGACACAGAAAATAAACGGAATGAAATAAAATCTCATAAATTAATATGGAACTGTTCCAAATCGTCGGAAGGAAAGTGCAAGCATAGTCGTTTCTGCAACATGCTATGATTGTTTTACACCATTGAATCCACTATTTATAAAAGATGTGAACTATTTTTTAACCTTCTCATAAAATTATACAAAGAAGAAATTTCATTTTTAAGAGGATTGCATCTTCATCATTTCTTTGAAAGTTTGCCTTGGTGATACCTTGTGAATATATTTTAAAAATTCTACTTATTAGAAGCATTGTTTTGTATGTTGTTGATGAACATTAACAACAATGTTTAAAATTTATTATTTATTGAATATGAAGAAGCAAGGATTATCAACTTCATTCAAAAAAATGCTCTTTGGATAAATTTGAACTTGAAAGAAAGAAAGAAAAAAAAAGTAGAAATTGTTTAAATACTTATCATCATATCTGAGAAAATAATCACTCAGGAATCTGACATTCCACAATACAGGAAATATTTTTATATTTATAAGAAATTTTTAGTCAGTTTAAACAATTCTCATAAGTGATAAGAAAAGAACAGAATAAAATTGAATTTACAATAGAAGTAAAATATAAAAAAAAGTTTATTTCTATTGTAAAATACAGTTTTGAGTGTATTTGGCAAGAATAATGTATTTGAAACAATTCAATTTTTCTATTTAGTCATAATTAGTGTTCTTCAAATTTAAGTTCAATAACTTAAAAGCATTTGATATACCTTAGGGCTTTCATAACACCAAGACAATACTTTAATCATCTGTACAAATCATTAATTATTCTCTAACTTCCTACATAAATTTTAGTTACAATGTAAATATTGTGTCTGTAAATATTGTATTATGCTAAACATTGTTTAAATAATTATGTTATGTGAACTTATTGTATAGTAAGTTGTTTATATTAATTTGATTATTATTTATAATTTTGCTATAACTCATTTTTTTTAAATAAATGCTTAATGTAAGAAGTGCTATGAATAAATTTGTCCCTATTTTAATTGTTTTTTTCGATTAGAAATTTATTAACATGAAAATTTCTTTAATACATTTTATATACAGTTTTAATATAGATATTTAAGATTTCACAAAAATATTTGTCATTTATAAAGATTAACAAGATAATTCAGAAAAATTTCAGATATGTTATTTATTTAAAAACTTGTCTATTATCAAATTGAAAAATATATATATATTACAGTAAAGTACATAATAATACACCATACATTAACATAAATTCAGATATAGTGTGATCAACAATTGCTCTAGTTCTCAGTTGAGTGTGCTGTCCACTGTTTACAGTACACTATCATTAAGATTTACTATCTTTATTTTTGTGTTGTTTGTTACATAAGTATTTTTGCTTGACCAAAGATATATTTCAGATTTAATGCTATATTAAGAAATTTTATGTTAATTTTTTTAAAGAAAATCTTAATACAGTCATAATTATAGATAAATCAACTTGCAAATGGAATCTTTTACTGTCAAAAAAATTATCTGTTCTGACTCAATAAAGATTGGAGAATAGCAAACTTAATTGTTCAGAGATCTCAGTAAGTCTGCTCTGAGAAGATAGAAAAGAGCAGCAAAGTTGCATAGTATTCCTTGCATTTTATAAGGGGGGTACCAGCCTATAAGTAGTCTGCTAATGACAGAAACTTAGATTCAGCTTTTTCATTAATATTGCAATAATATAAGTCCACACTTTAAATAATTGAAAATTTTAAACCCCAATTATTCCTTTATGGTGGGATTTAACTGTAGTTAGCACATATTACATCTATATTTTTTCAAAAACAAAAGCTTCAGTTTGATTCATTTTGATCATAAAAAGGAAATAATATTTTGATGTTAGAAATTTTCTTCACAATAATAAATACTAATTTTTTAAATAAGAATAAATAAATATTTGAATATTCTGCCATAAATATTTCTGATAATCAATATTTTTTGTAACTACCATAATATATGTTTATAAAAATTTATAAAAGTTGAAAATGGATATAACCAACTTTAATATTGATTTCCAAATGTTGATTATCTAAATTGGAATTTGAATAATAAAACTATTAGTGAAATTTAATTATAACTATTGATGAGTTACTGATATCTAATATTTTTAAATATTGTAACTATTGCCAACTATATCTATTAAATATTTGGACTTTTATAATTAATCTTTCTCATTATTATTATTGGATGATATTTTTTTGTTATTTTATTCTTAAATTTAGAGAAAATTCATATTTTGTGATTTTTCTCTAAGTTCAAGAATTACTGAATACATAAACAACAGTCAAAATATAATGCCAGATTCATTAGGCCATAAGTTGGCTAATTATAGTAATTATATAAAGTAATTTGAATTCTAGATAGATAATTAAGTTGTCATCTTGTATTAAATTTAATAATTAGAATTAAACCTTTAATTAAGTTATAATTTTGGGCTCAGTTTACCATATAAACATAAACAATAGTTTATGAAATTAAAACATTGGATTTTCTTGAATTATATTTTGGCTAATTAATAATTAACACTATCAAGTAATTTGATATACAGTAGGAAGTTAGGTTATCATCTTGCATTAATTAATAATCAAATAATTTTAGAATTAAATTTAATTCAACATATTAATGATTTGATTAGTAATATGTTTGGACTTTATTATAGTTTACATATTGAGTTCAGTGAATCTTTTCCATTTAGTTTTCCTTAATAAAAGAAAAATAATAAACATATTTTTGCCTTACAAGAGACACTATTATATTAGATGCATGATATTTTTCACATAGATGTTTTGGGGAAAAACTATTCTTTACAGTATAAGATGCATTCAACTTATAGGACACATCCTAATTTTCAGATTAATTTTTGATACAAAAAAAGCGTACTTTACAAGATGAAAAATACAGTATATTCCCCAGTAAAAGTTATGTCAATTAGAAATTCTTACATACAAAAATATAGTAAAAATAAATGCACTTTATTATTATTAGGTCTAAAATAATCCCTCGAAGACAAAGTGAATTATACGAATATATAATAATATGTACTGTATCTGCTTTAATACTAATTAGAATTTTATTTGTAAATCATTACCTGTTAATTATTTCTTCAAAGCAATAAATAAACATAAGGAATTACATTTTTTTACTAATATTAATATATAAAATATTGCAATAATTTCAATATCTAATACTATTTATTTTAGCTTACAGAATATACTTTTTCATCTAAATTGCAGATAATAAATATTTTTGTATGCAAGATGTTATGGCATTTTTCAATAATGTCCATTTTTATATTCAAGTACTATGCAATATTAAAAATCATGCAAAAACTTTTTATTTTAATAGGTTTAAGGAATCATAAGGAACATAAATCAATTTTAATTCTTCATTGGGTATTTACATAATTTTGCCTATATCCAAAATTTAAGCTGATTATATATATATTTAAAAAGTTTCTGAAGATGCGATAAATTATTTTTGTGTTGTTGTGAATAAATATTTTTAATATTTATAAAATACCTTTGTTAACAATTCTATACCTAGTTTTAACAAACTTCAGTAATTGACACAGGAGCATTTACAAATAAATAATTAACATAGCTAATCTGTTATGATTATTTCAAAGTTACATTATTTTTAAGACATTATATTCAAGTACATTATGTTAAGACATAATAATAATTAAACTGTAGAGAAAAACAAACATATTTTAATCTGAATATGCATCAGTGAGGATAAAGACAGAATTTTTGTAAGAAAGACATAATTATTTTCCTTAGTTATATTGGAAATGATTTACTTAATCAAATTACTTAATCAATTGAACTCAAATGTAAATGTTTATATGTTTATTATTTTCTCTTAAGATTTTCAAAAAATAAATGCATTATCTATTCATGATAGTGAAAATCAGTTACATTACAAAAACTAAATTGGACATATTTGGTAAAAAATTAAAAAGATCAAATTTTATAACAAGTCAATAATTCATATACTACTATTTCAAATTATTTACAATATTTGAGAGTATTGTCCTTAATTAATGATCATCATTCAAAAAATAAAGCTAAAACATGCAATATTACTTTTAAACTTATGAATCATTATACGCAAATTAAATTTTAGTAAAAATGCATCTAAAACTCACATTAAAAAACTGATGCTGAATGACAACTGTACAAGCTTGAGTCAAAACTAATCTTATGTAAATGAGAAAAATGAGAATGTTGAAGAATTTCATAAATCATGTATCAGAGTTATAGCTCATTTCAAAAAAGCTAAAAAAAGTATTCAAAAGCTCAAAATAATGATATAGTTATGAAATAAAATATAGTATGTTCGAATGAATTAACCACTATTTATAAAAACTAACATATATATAAATCAGTATAACAACGAATTTTACAGAATTATATCATTATTAGTAATATCAGCTTTTACAAGCTGATATTATCAGTAATTATTATAAGTAGCATCATTAGTAGTAGTAAAAGGATATGTGCTTTTTAAGTGAAAACCTCTTTGAAATAAAATATACAACAAAACAATTATTGGTCTGTCTTAATGGTCATTAACATTTTAAACTAAGTGAAATGCATTAAATAATTTCAACTTTTCACTATGTTACTAGTTGTAAGTTTAAAGAGTTTTATTATTTATTGTCGGTTTTGTAAAATTTGTATTATATTTATGTGTATATTCTGTTTTTTCTGTAATAATCCATTAATTACAGTATTATTGTAGTTTTACTGTTTTTGTAATGATTATCTGTATATGTTTGTATTCCTTGCATCATGGGTGAAACCAGTATACTTAAATAAATAAAAAATAATTAAATAAATAAGTTTAAAGAGTTCTTATATGAAAAATAATATATTGTTCTACCATTTCATTTATAATCAATCAAGTGATTAGTTAAAATCAAGAAATAAAATTTAAATCGGATGGCTATTAGTATCTATATATCAATTAAAAGATAATCATTTTGTATAAAAAGTTCATAAACAAGAGATTACTAAAATATTCTACAGTTTATTTCTAATGAAAATGAGTACCCATATATCAACTCAAATTTAAGAAAATACCTTACAGTAAACTTGAAAAACTTGTAAATGAAGTTGGCTATGTCAACTTCACTATGTTTTGAGTTCAAGTTCAAAGAAAATTCATCAATTAAATAGCATATAACATCTATTTATTATGTTACTTTACCATTTTTTCAATTATTTTCAGACGAGTTAATTTTTTTTTAACTTTTTATAGCAATACATGCAATTATTATATTACAAAAAGGTTGGATTTTTCAGATTATCATCATTGTGTATATTACAAATAACTACTGTTATTATTTAATCAAAATAACACACTAAAACAATTTCTTGTAAGCTCATGTTTTATATGTATAATTCAGTAATATAAAGTTATCATACATAATGCATAAGACTGATAATCTATTTTTACATTACTTTAAACATATCTAACTTGAAGCTTTTTTACAAAATTTAATAATTTAATAATTTTACACAGAAGTTGTAACAAATTCCACAAACTTTTTTTCTGTTTTAATTTTTAGAAAATATTTTGATCCTTCTTTGTAAAAAAAAATTACTGTATTTAAAATTATATATATGTGATATAATCTATGGAAAGGTAACTTAAGTTAAAAAAGTAAATTTTTCTGTAGAGCAAAAAACAATCTAAACATTGTTGAAATAGTACAACTATCTTAACTCTCAAATTTAACAAATACATCTCATTAACCATTCATACACATTCAAAATAATATTTCATTTTAATTTTTCTTCATTTTAATTGATTTTTTAACTATCATGCTTAATGCTGGAGAGAAAGTAATCATGTATGTAAATATATATAACATCAATAGCTTGAACAACACCTTAATTACTCCAAATTAATTATTTAAAATGATGGAGTCAGATTATTTATCAAATTCTTATGTAATTGTATTGTAGAAAATTACATGAAAAATCAATTTTTCTTTTCATTCTGACTTATAGAGGGCAGATAACTTTAAAACTCTAACACTTTATGTAAATAATAAAATAACAGTTAAAAGTAAAAAAGTTAAAGGCAAACCCAAGTGCAGAGAAAACACTTTATTATGCCAAAAATTCCCTAAATGCATTTTGCCAAACAGGCCTCTTCAGTAGAGCTATCAGTATACAGTTCAAAATTCCAACCATGATTGGAGTTTTGAACTGTATGCTGTTTGGACTTTTTTACTTTTAACTTTTATTTCATTATTTACATAATGTTCTAGAGTTCTAAAGTTATCTGCCTTCCATAAGTCAGAATGGAAAGAAAAATTGATTTTTTTGTGTATTTCTCTATAATACAATTACATAAGAATTTGACCTTAATTACTTTTTTCAGCAACACACAATTTATTTAAACAAATGTTTTCAATTCTTTTCACAGGTCTGCATCTGGTTTAATGAAGATTTGAACTGAAAGTTCTAATAGAATCAGTTTGAATGTTCAAGTTTGTTTAAACCTAGTGCAGACCTATGAAAAGGGTCAAAAACATTTGTTTAAATAAATTATAGTATTGCTGAAAAAAATATTTAAGGTGTTGTTAAAGCTAAATTAGTTTTGGCTTAGATAGAAGTGTTTACATAATAGTTATCTTAGTCTTTTTACTATAAATAAAAATTATAATTTTATAAAATTAAAAAAAAATTATAATTTATAATTGTTACTTTTTATTAAAATTTGTATTATTTTTTCCTAGACTCAAACTAAGATTTTTGAAACTGAATAATATCAATGTATTTTATTTTATGTTCAATAATAAAGTATATGTTTATGAGAAAAACGACTCATAAAATCTAGCTTTGTTGATAAATAATTTGAAGCAGAAAACTGTATATTCTTGAGAAACTTCTATTACCAACCATCTAAGTTTCTTTTTTACTTTTATTATTTACTTATATGCTTACAGTAATGTTCAATATGAACTTATGATAACTTTCCCTTTATCAAAGATTCCTGTTAAAAACTACAAATATTAATGACATGTAACAATAAAAGCGTAAGGGAATAAAGACAAAAATAAAAAGGCTAATAATAGAAGGAAAAACAAACAGCTTCAAACTTGGACACTCCAAGCACACTTCCCAGCATCCTCTACCCCATCATATCCTGCATGTGCACTCTCCAAACAAGCACTCCAAAACAATGGAGAGCTGCAACTTCAACCTGTAAGCAACCTTCCATCTCAACCTACTCTAAATAGCTTTATGCACTGTTAAAGAATCTATAGAAATTACTGTAATCACATATAATAAATTTAAATTTATTGCATCTTTATTTTAAAGTTTTGTATTTTGTTACTGTTGTATCTACTGATTTTCTGTAATGTTTATTTTATTTTTACTTTTATACATTTTATACATTAAACTTGGGAATGTCTCAAAGACAATATATGCCATCCCTGCCACACAAATAATAATTTTAATTATGTATTGCATATTTGTGTATTTTAAATTGTATTTTTTGCACTTTTCTACACTTTCATTTACATTTTTTATTATTTATGTATTTTGTATTTTTGTAAAACTGTATTTTATATTTCTGCTCTCATTAAACAGGCCTGAATGCTCCTCAGATTCTTCCAGGAGTGCTTCTGGTTTGCATGCTGTCTCTGGGGATGAGCTAACTCTGCTCATAGATCCCATTTTTCACTCCACTAACTTCTTTCCCTTTCACTAATACCATCTGACTCCACTTCCTACACATCCACTCTCTAATTTTACTTCCTTTCTTTGGCTAAGCCTGTCCAGCAACCATTTCTTTCATTATTTCTGTACTCTATTAGTAATAATCTTTAACATCTGCAAATTTTCTTCCATATTACTTATGAAAACAATAAATGGTAAAATTTATTGTTTTCATATTACTTGGCGGAAGGTAAAATATCACAATGCTAAGTGTTGAGATATTTTACCTTCCGCCAAGTGACAAGTTAGTTGTATCATCTTGTCCACCTGTAAATCATATTAGTTATCCTAGCAATATGTATGTCTTTACATATGCTTTTGAGTATTTGATTGTGCTACAATTTGAAAAAATTGTAGACCTATAAAGTTCCACTGTCATCCGTCTTTCCTTAATCTCAAGAATGGAATTAGATGAAAGATGAGACCAGATATGGAAACCTTATGGGCAGGACTAAAATCCTGTTAACTACATAAAAACCTTCAATGCAAATCATAAGTCACATTATTTCAATTCAAAACTTTCCCTTGAAAGCAGTTAATAGATGACTGTCACGACTCAATTGTTAAAGGAAAAGTATGATGTACTGTACAGCCACTACTAATTTGAGGTGGAGAGCATATATTTATTAAATACATTAAAAATATGATTAAAAATTGCAGTCTGGTATTGTATAAATAACAATGTCACAATAAATAATTCCTCATTATAATTAACAACCTCGGTATTCCTTGCTTTTGGCTTGCATTTTTGTTCAGATTCCTATTCTTATATTTCCAAACTAGATGTCTGATCAATCTTGAACAGTGTGAAAATACACATCTTATGAGAGCTGTGAATGACAAGATGTTAAAGATGAAAGGATCACATAAACCTGCCAGAATGTAAAACAAATGGTATTCTGGTTTCCTAAATATTTCTGTGGTTATACAACTGTCCTTAAGTGTGATTGTTAATTCCAGGAAATGAACCATAATATGACTTGTCTACTCCACTTTGAGTTGTAGCCCATAGGGATTCAAGCCATCAGACAGAGGGGGCCAGGGTACCCCTGTCCACTGTTCCAAATGACAAAAGTCTTCTTGATTATTATTTTAGATAAATGCATAGTTTTTAATGTTCAAATGTTAAATATTTTTGTGCTATTTTATACATACCCTATTTAATAGTATTATATTATACTAGAGTTTTGTCCCCTTATTCCCAATATAGATTATTCATAACAAAAATTTCAGCAATTCCTGATGCTGCCATTTCATTTTTTTTGTGTTGAAAAAAGTGCCTTGACAATTTTAAGCTTAGTATTTTATATATATAAATATAAATATAAATATAAATATAAATATTTACATATATAATATTGTTGTAACTATAATTTGGCTACAGAAGAGCGGTGAATACATCTCTAATGAGATGGTAGCATTAGCATTCTGGCACAAAGTGCGCTATTCATCCATGTAANGATTCCATAACAAAAACATTCTTATTTTGAATCAGTTGATAATCAAAATTTTTCTGAACAACTCACAGAAAAAAATGTTTAATTTGACAATTACATGGTTCACTTCACTCACTTGCCCTACGGACTTTTCCCAATATAGATTATTCATGACAAAAATTTTCAACTCCTCAAAGGGCAACCCTCTATCCCAATTGCTTCATGCAACCCAATTCCCACTCACTTTGTTCAACCCATGCATACTTTGCTCCTTTCTCAGGCCACCTCTTACTGCTTCACTCAACATTTCACTTGCTTCACTGACTTCTTCAAAAATTCCATGATGATTCTGTGTGCTACTGTTTCTATTTTATTTTCTTTGTGATGGTAAATAGCATCATGACAATTTTAAGCTAAGTATTTTACATACTGTAGATATATAGAGTATATTTTAAAAACTTTTTCAGGGTTAGGTCTGCAAACCCTCCTTTCCTGGGATACTCTATATCCCAGAACTTCAGTAAAAAGTCCCACAATTTGTTAGACCCACTCCTACTGTAGTTAGTCTAGCTATGACCTTGTAAGAGTTGTTATTAATCATTCTTTAAAACTTCTCAATATATGGTTTAATATGCCACAGAATGAGATCATCAAGCTAGAGCAGCAAACTCATAGAAATAGATATGTTACTGCATTAGCAACAGATGCAACACCACCACTGATACAGGTTGATTTATTGACAGAAATGGCCAAGGTAATCTAAAAATATCAAATTTTATCAAATACTGGTATGAAAATTATCTTAAATAATTGTATTATTAATTCTAATTTGTGAATATTGTGATTTTGTATCAATGAATCTCAAAATAAGTAAAATCTGTCTAAAATAAACTCTACAAAAACTTGCCTAAATGAAAAATAAAACCTCAGAGTAATGTGTTTAATATTAAATTAAATATTAAAATATTAACTGTTTTAAATTATTCTCAATTCTGTTTTTGTACAAAAGATATATTTCCAAAAATCCATATGAAACAAAAGTACTGTCCATATGGAAAAATGGAAGACTGGTTCCAGACCTTAAAAATAATATGATAAACCAATTATAGTACTATAATTGGATATATTTAAACAAAATATTTTAATTTTGGTTAAAGAATCAGGAGTGACAATTATGACTTACTTATCAGCAAATTTAATAAATTTATATTGATATTATTTACAAAAATTTTATTTCAATTTTATTTTTTAATTCCACTTTTTCAATTAAAAACCAAAATACCTCTAGCTTTTAACACAAATTGGCATACAAAAATTATTTTGTATTGAAAGAAATCAGAAGAAATGCAATTACATAAACAAATTGTTAAACATTAAATTAAATTTTTTCTAGCTACTTCAATCTTAAGATGAAGTCGAAATAAAATATGAATTGTCACTACACATGTTCAAATAAGTGAAAAAAATCTTAAAATTTGCTTGATTATGTGTAGTAGTCTTTGATGAAAATTCTAAAATTTAAAAAAAAAAAAAAATTTTCTAGAAAAGCAATTATCAATACTTTTTTTTAGAATTAAAATGAAATGAAGATTTTTAAAGAAAAATTTATTGAAACATATTAGATCAAACAAGTTTTGTAAACAGAATTGAATGTTGAGAGATTTGTCTAAAACAAATGAGAGACATTTTGAGTGCTAATTGCATAATGTAACTTGAGTAATGAGAAATTTTTTAATATAACAACAACTAAATTCTTAATTAATTAATACTGTTTAATTGTAATAAAGGGCAATTAATCCCTTTGTGGATATCAAGTTCTTACACAAATGTTTTTCTCTACGAACCATATACATTTTAGTTTTTTTCAACATGTCTTTTAAATATAAAACATTTATACTGTAGTAAAAGCAGTTCCAAATATGAGTTGTAACGTTTCTCAAGTTTTATCTTTTGCGATTAATAAAAACATAATCTTGTGTAAAACAGAAAATTCTAGGTAGTATTATTGTTTTAGAGAGGTTTTTGCTGTATAAAAGTTATGAGAGAGTTTTAAAAAAGCAAGTTTTAAAAAGTGGATATTTTAAGTGGTAATACAAATCTAATTGATACAAAATATAAATAAGGAAAAAAACAGTAAAAACTAGTTAGTATAAAAAAGTTGGTTCAATCACATTTACACACATTAACAATTAAAAATACATATATATAATTTATGTTTTAAAATATAATTAGTTGGTATTAAAAAAATATACTGTACTATATTTTTCTAGTGCATTCATTTTTATTAAATAAAAATTAATAATTAAACTTTAAAAACATCAAAAAATTTTTTCTAATACAAATATTTTACTTTATTATAATACATCAATTATTATATAAATTTTAAGTTTTGAAATCAACTATCTTAATTATCATTTGGTTCTTCTTGATTAGACTGGGTTCCTTCTTTATAATTTAAGATTTTTCTTTGACATAAACGTACATAATGTTTTTGACGAAGATATAATTTAAATATTCCTTTCACCATTAAAAATGCTACTCCACCCTGAAAAAGTATTTTTAAACATTTTAAACTTTCTAAAAAGATAAATTTATTATTATTATCCAAGAAGAAATAATATGGTTGATAATTTTTACATTAATTACAATTAATTTATAGAATAAAATAGTCTTATGCTATATTGAGATCAATAACAAATAAATCATATTTCATTTCCATAACTGCTCACTTCTTATCCACTTTCTTTAAAAATAAAAATAAGAAAGAATGATGAAAAATAAGAAGAAATTTTATTTTGAAATATTTTCATGAGATAAAATAGGAAATGTGATTTGTCACAGAACTTAAATGATGTGCAGTGTTTAGAAGTTTATTTCATAAATACTTTTATTACCAATTTTTTTAAAATTAAATTACAAAAAAAAATAATTTTATAAATAATAATATAGAAAATTAAATTTAACCTACCCATATAGTTCTCTGCAAATTAGACATAACATATCCAAAGAAAAGTTTTCCTGTACAAGATGCAAAAGTTGGCAGCATAAGAGCACCACAAAGTAATCGAGTGAATGATACAGGGTCAGAATATGCTGATCTTTCTGTTGGTGATCGCTCTCGATTACAAATATTATCTTCACCAAAAATATATTTTATTGCAGGAATACGTGAGGAATGCTTCCTCCATAAATTCAAAAGAATATCATCCCATCGAGTCAATTTACTTATAATTAATGCAAGAGGTATAGTAGGTAAACCCACTAATAAAAAAATTGGATCTGCTTGTTCCATAGCACTCAATCCTTCCTTATGACCAAGGACCTGCAATGAAAAATCTATATGATTATCTTTGTTTTAAGTGTTTATTTTAAAATTAAATAAATTTATTTAAAAATATAATTTATAAAGTTTTATTATTTCAAATCCTCTTCAGTTTGCAGTCTGAAGTGAAAATTGAAAGTTTGATTAACAATTACTTTATTTTTTTCTTTTAATTAACTACAAAAACAAAATATTTTAAACAGAATAATAAGTATCAGACTCAAATATAGAAGTTTATACTTTTCAATTATAGAAATATTTTCAAACTATTTTGATACCTTATTGAATATAAATTTTTATATTTAAGGCTGATTCTTAATACAGTACTAACTTTGATGATGGATAGAAATATCCAAAAAAATATTAAAGTACTTTAATAATAATAAAAGACAAATATAATGAATAATGCCAACATTTCCAGCTTAGGAAATATTTTTGATTTATTTTTGTAATTAATTAGTAAATGTCATAATGATTGGAATAATTCTGTTATTATGCTAGAGAAATTTTTCCATCTGTTAAACCAGTTTAATTATTAAATGGTTTATCATTTCAAATAATAACTTCAGAATTATCTGCAAATGAACAGCTTAGAATAGGATTCAAATCCAAGAATCTCTGTACATATCAGGTATGTAATCCTGAGCCATTTATATTCATATTACTACACACATTATTAAGACTGAAACCAAAAGAGTAGTTTTTGTAAGTCTATAAGCAAAATTAATTTTACCTGCATAATTGTAACAGCACCATAAGTTACTGCTGTCCAATAAATAGATCCAATTACTACTCCTGCAGCCACAAAAGGGCAAATTCTATATATAAGACGATCTGTTAAGTCTATTATTTGAACAAATGTTCCTATAAATCAAATGTAACAAATTATTAAAACTTTTATTATTATTCATTTAAAATACTAATGTAAAACAAACATATCATATTTTAATAAATTCTATATTTTACAAATTTATTGATTTACATACAGGCATAATACAGGATAACTTAACCAAATGTTTTATTGTTACTTTAGCAAAATAATTATTTTTAAGTAAATTATTATGCAGCTGTCTTATAGTAATAATAATAATTTTAGAATATATCAAAAATAGATTAAACAAAAGTTACATTATAATACTTCTATGCATTTGGAGCTAGAACTATTTAAAATTAAAACTATCTTAGTCATCTCTATCTTAAACTATCTCTATCTTATTAAAACTATCTATTTAAAACTATCTTAGTCATTTTACATTATAATAATTTTGACTTTTAAATTTGCCTAATTAAACCTTTCCTTCAAGTTAGAAAGTTATTCATCATCATCTATTTACTTCAAAAATCTACACTTTGCATTATATTACAATGAATTCTCCATAAATCTCTTCTAAAGAATTCTTAAATCAAAATCATAATGAACCTTTTCATTTCATTCTTTTATTTGGTTTGATAGGATAAGACAATACAACACAAGGACAATCCTCCTCCTGCTATATAAATCTGAAAGGATTTTCTATTTCACCCAGGAAACTGACCTATATTTAGGCATTATACATGTAATGAAAATTCAAGAAAACTTCAGATGATCTGCCTATTGGTCAAGCACAAACACTGAATATTGAGAGTTAGGTCCAAATCTCAATGTTCATTGGTTTCATCCACTCATCCACTGATAGACCTTTTCATTTCACAATTAATCATGTTTGCTTATTTTGGTAATACAATACTATGTTAAAATTTCCAAAATTGTTTTACTTGGCAGTGATTATAAAAGTTTCTTAATAATAATGCAATATAAGTTTAAGTTTATATTAATAAATCTATTAACATTGACAGACATGAAAGATGATAGCACATTTAATTGAATCTGAAAGAATATATCACAAACTTAAAGCACTGTTTAAATAATTTTTTTTTATTTATATATAACGAATAGGAATAATGAATCTCTTAAAATTTGAATATAATTAACATATTTTATATAGCTGAAATTCTTTAATTCTGTATTCTGATTGGTAACTATCATTATCCATCATATTTTAAATCTGCCATCGTTTGTGGGTTGTCCAGCATGGTGGCAGTGTTAGCAATATAAAGGCATCACATTTGTTTATATCTAACCTTAATTACTGTTATTTCACTTGAGTCTTTAAAACTGTAATTATCAATATCCTATTTAAAGTGTAACTTTTGACACTTATTATATCCTATTTATCACTAAGAAATTATAACAAGACGTTCTTCTTGATTAGACTGGGTTCCTTCTTTATAATTTAAGATTTTTCTTTGACATAAACGTACATAATGTTTTTGACGAAGATATAATTTAAATATTCCTTTCACCATTAAAAATGCTACTCCACCCTGAAAAAGTATTTTTAAACATTTTAAACTTTCTAAAAAGATAAATTTATTATTATTATCCAAGAAGAAATAATATGGTTGATAATTTTTACATTAATTACAATTAATTTATAGAATAAAATAGTCTTATGCTATATTGAGATCAATAACAAATAAATCATATTTCATTTCCATAACTGTTCACTTCTTATCCACTTTCTTTAAAAATAAAAATAAGAAAGAATGATGAAAAATAAGAAGAAATTTTATTTTGAAATATTTTCATGAGATAAAATAGGAAATGTGATTTGTCACAGAACTTAAATGATGTGCAGTGTTTAGAAGTTTATTTCATAAATACTTTTATTACCAATTTTTTTTAAATTAAATTACAAAAAAAAATAATTTTATAAATAATAATATAGAAAATTAAATTTAACCTACCCATATAGTTCTCTGCAAATTAGACATAACATATCCAAAGAAAAGTTTTCCTGTACAAGATGCAAAAGTTGGCAGCATAAGAGCACCACAAAGTAATCGAGTGAATGATACAGGGTCAGAATATGCTGATCTTTCTGTTGGTGATCGCTCTCGATTACAAATATTATCTTCACCAAAAATATATTTTATTGCAGGAATACGTGAGGAATGCTTCCTCCATAAATTCAAAACAATATCATCCCATCGAGTCAGTTTACTTATAATTAATGCAAGAGGTATAGTAGGTAAACCCACTAATAAAAAAATTGGATCTGCTTGTTCCATAGCACTCAATCCTTCCTTATGACCAAGGACCTGCAATGAAAAATCTATATGATTATCTTTGTTTTAAGTGTTTATTTTAAAATTAAATAAATTTATTTAAAAATATAATTTATAAAGTTTTATTATTTCAAATCCTCTTCAGTTTGCAGTCTGAAGTGAAAATTGAAAGTTTGATTAACAATTACTTTATTTTTTTCTTTTAATTAACTACAAAAACAAAATATTTTAAACAGAATAATAAGTATCAGACTCAAATATAGAAGTTTATACTTTTCAATTATAGAAATATTTTCAAACTATTTTGATACCTTATTGAATATAAATTTTTATATTTAAGGCTGATTCTTAATACAGTACTAACTTTGATGATGGATAGAAATATCCAAAAAAATATTAAAGTACTTTAATAATAATAAAAGACAAATATAATGAATAATGCCAACATTTCCAGCTTAGGAAATATTTTTGATTTATTTTTGTAATTAATTAGTAAATGTCATAATGATTGGAATAATTCTGTTATTATGCTAGAGAAATTTTTCCATCTGTTAAACCAGTTTAATTATTAAATGGTTTATCATTTCAAATAATAACTTCAGAATTATCTGCAAATGAACAGCTTAGAATAGGATTCAAATCCAAGAATCTCTGTACATATCAGGTATGTAATCCTGAGCCATTTATATTCATATTACTACACACATTATTAAGACTGAAACCAAAAGAGTAGTTTTTGTAAGTCTATAAGCAAAATTAATTTTACCTGCATAATTGTAACAGCACCATAAGTTACTGCTGTCCAATAAATAGATCCAATTACTACTCCTGCAGCCACAAAAGGGCAAATTCTATATATAAGACGATCTGTTAAGTCTATTATTTGAACAAATGTTCCTATAAATCAAATGTAACAAATTATTAAAACTTTTATTATTATTCATTTAAAATACTAATGTAAAACAAACATATCATATTTTAATAAATTCTATATTTTACAAATTTATTGATTTACATACAGGCATAATACAGGATAACTTAACCAAATGTTTTATTGTTACTTTAGCAAAATAATTATTTTTAAGTAAATTATTATGCAGCTGTCTTATAGTAATAATAATAATTTTAGAATATATCAAAAATAGATTAAACAAAAGTTACATTATAATACTTCTATGCATTTGGAGCTAGAACTATTTAAAATTAAAACTATCTTAGTCATCTCTATCTTAAACTATCTCTATCTTATTAAAACTATCTATTTAAAACTATCTTAGTCATTTTACATTATAATAATTTTGACTTTTAAATTTGCCTAATTAAACCTTTCCTTCAAGTTAGAAAGTTATTCATCATCATCTATTTACTTCAAAAATCTACACTTTGCATTATATTACAATGAATTCTCCATAAATCTCTTCTAAAGAATTCTTAAATCAAAATCATAATGAACCTTTTCATTTCATTCTTTTATTTGGTTTGATAGGATAAGACAATACAACACAAGGACAATCCTCCTCCTGCTATATAAATCTGAAAGGATTTTCTATTTCACCCAGGAAACTGACCTATATTTAGGCATTATACATGTAATGAAAATTCAAGAAAACTTCAGATGATCTGCCTATTGGTCAAGCACAAACACTGAATATTGAGAGTTAGGTCCAAATCTCAATGTTCATTGGTTTCATCCACTCATCCACTGATAGACCTTTTCATTTCACAATTAATCATGTTTGCTTATTTTGGTAATACAATACTATGTTAAAATTTCCAAAATTGATTATAAAAGTTTCTTAATAATAATGCAATATAAGTTTATATTAATAAATCTATTAACATTGACAGACATGAAAGATGATAGCACATTTAATTGAATCTGAAAGAATATATCACAAACTTAAAGCACTGTTTAAATAATTTTTTTTTATTTATATATAACGAATAGGAATAATGAATCTCTTAAAATTTGAATATAATTAACATATTTTATATAGCTGAAATTCTTTAATTCTGTATTCTGATCGGTAACTATCATTATCCATCCTATTTTAAATCTGCCATCGTTTGTGGGTTGTCCAGCATGGTGGCAGTGTTAGCAATATAAAGGCATCACATTTGTTTATATCTAACCTTAATTACTGTTATTTCACTTGAGTCTTTAAAACTGTAATTATCAATATCCTATTTAAAGTGTAACTTTTGACACTTATTATATCCTATTTATCACTAAGAAATTATAACAAGACAATAGTACAGCTTATCCAGGATATGTGATATTTACAGGATGCAGTCAAAAAGTTCCAAGACATGGTGCTACAATTGGCCACATGCTGAACTTGCACAAACTAGGATGTGTAATAGACATTATTATTTAGCTTCCTGCCAAATTTTGTGCCATTATCATATGTAGTTTTTGTTTCTTGCTATTTAGATTAGATCTGTGTTCTTGTCAATTTGTTATTTTCATTGCTTTGTAAGATAAATTATTTTAAGGAACAGCATGTGAGTGTGAAATTTTGTTTCAAACTTAGCAAGACTAGCAGAAAAGAAAGTGATTACACGAGATAAAACATGAATTTATGGCTATGACCCTGAGACCAAACAACAATTGACTCAGTAGAAAATTCATGGCTCACCCAGACCAAACAAAGCAAACCAAGTGAGGTCCAGTCTCAAGAACATGCACATTGTATTTTTTTCGATACAGAGGTATTATTCTCTGACAATTTGTTCCACAAGGTCAAACTATGAATAAAAATTTTATATGAATGCTTTGAGGTCCTGCGTGAAAATGTCAGATGAAAGAGACAAGATCTTTGGAAATCTCACAACTAATTGTTTCATTATGAAAATGCTTCCACTCACATAGCTATCCCTATTCAACAGTTTCTTGCCAAAAATGAAATGGCTGTGGTACCCCACCCTCCTCATTCATCAGACTTGGTACTGTGTGACTTTCTATTTCCACAAGTGAAAAAAGTGCTGAAAGGACAGTGATTTGAGAATATTGATGGCATTCAAACAGAACTGCAGCAAGTGCTTAACAGCTTAACAATGTCACAAAAAAGTTCCAGAAATGTTTTGAAAATTGGGAAAAATGCTATATATATATATATCTGCAGAAGGAATTTATTTTGAAGGCAATAACTCTCAATAAATTGTTATGTATTCATACATAAGACACTTTTTATTGGACCAGTCTCAGAACTTTTTGACTGCACTTTGTATGATGTTTAGTGTGGAAATTGTTTATATATATTGAGAAACACCATCAATACAGAAGATATTAAGCAAGAAGTAGAATTTGTTTAAATAAACAATATTATTAAATAATTACCATTGCAATTTAATAGAATAATGATCTAGACCAGATATTCTCAAATCAGTATGTTGCAAGCTACTCATAGGGGTTCCACAAAATTTTAAAAAATAATTAAAATTAATAATTGTTTATTATTATTGTATATTTTTACATAAATAATACAGATCATGAATGTTATTGTTTGTTCATACATATAGGAACATCTTTGAAGCAACACTGATTCATTGGTGTGCCACCAATTATAAATGTGCAACTGCAGCAGATGAAAAATGTTAAGAACCACTGATATAGACAAATATAAATGTTTAATAATAATAAAAACAATTTATAAAGATAAAAATGAATGTTAAATTAAAGAAGAATTACAATTTTTTTCTATTAAGAACATAATTGAAAAATTAAACAAGATATTTATGAAAAAAATATTAATTAGCATAATTATATGTAATAAAATTATGCAGAAAGCAGCTGTTAGATTGAAATATAATTAATCAATAGTCTTTTTTATTGTGAAAAGATCATTTTAATATAAAGGATGACTTATGTAAAATTTTGCAAAAGAGAGGGAAAAAACTTAGAAACTGCTGCAAGTCCTTAACTCATGCAGTTAACTCATTCCAAAAGTTTCCACACAACTTGAAAAACTACACAAATAAAATAGTGTCTAAGTACAATATATTTCTACAATATATATTTATTTAAAAACTATAATTAAAGCTAAATAGCTTATTAAAAAAACTTTACAAAAAAAATACCAGTAAAGTTTTACTTTTTAAAAATGTTTTCACTATCTATATTTAATAATAGTGACTAATAGATAGCATTGTTAGTTGTAAGTTGGAATATCATAACCAGATATCTATGGATTCAAGTAAATCAAATCAAAAACTTGCTCAATACAAAGATATTACATATACAGAAAGAAAACTTTTAAATATAATAATGATTTTAGATGAAATACTGTTGGAATAATTATGTATAAATATTTTATTTAATATATATATTTTGTGTAAATTTGTTTTGAAAAGACAAATTTATATCAGTCTGTACATTGTGTAAATTTAATGCAAAGAATATATCGTTCTGCTCTGTAGATGTGAAATTACTAAATTTTAAAAACAAACTAAAGTCATGATTTTATTTATTGTAAAATGTTGAAAGATATTGTAAATATAAAAAATTTTTAAGAAAAATAATTTTTACAATAGTTTTAAACTGTTATTTTAGTGTGTTTAGAAATAATCTGAAATTTACATATATAAGTAGAAGTATAATCAACTTCAGAGACACTTAAATCCAGTTACAAAAGCAAT
The DNA here is from genome assembly GCF_000671375.1 of Centruroides sculpturatus. Taxonomy (NCBI): domain Eukaryota; kingdom Metazoa; phylum Arthropoda; class Arachnida; order Scorpiones; family Buthidae; genus Centruroides; species Centruroides sculpturatus. The sequence continues at coordinate 159,410 of NW_019384681.1, forward strand.
TCATTAACTGATCTAACTTTTTCAATCTTGTTTAACTATTTAAGGTTTGAAAATTTCTTTCTATGCACCTGGAGACAAAATTGTTTTTACTCCTCAAACTACAATGGAAATTATAGGAAAATCAGCCAAACAACTTTTGTTTCAGCTGATTTTGTTTTGAATAGATTAAGGCAATTTTGGCAGATCTCATGTTTAAAAAGTTAAAGGTCATCTTCAAGTTCTAAAGATTAAACAGTATTTTAAATTTGTTTTTGTTTCATTTTTCTGTTAGATCTTAAGAACCTACAGATGAATTTTAAACAAAGTCGTTTTTGACCTTGTTTAAAGGTCATCTGTAGGTTAGATTTGTAGTAAGGTCAATAGTCCAGTTAATAAATTGTTTTTTGTAACTGAATTTAGGTGTCTTTAATGTTGAATTATACTTTAATCACTGCAAAAACTGGATAAACAATGTCATAAGCTAAAAAAAAGTTAATTATAAAGATTTTGATTAGTAAGAGATAACATCTAACATCTGCCTCTAGTGCCAAATTACTCAGCATTTAATTAACAATAGTGGTGGTAATATAGCTTGATATAATTTGGCAATCATTTGACTTTAATTACATGAGCTCCCCTACTTACAATCTTTCAGACTTATGAACAATTTGACCATATATCTAAAATTTAAATATCACACAAATTCTAAAGTTCTCTCATGGGTGGTGTTAAAGTAATCTTTAGCCAGTAATAAATAAATTTTTAATGATTAACATGGATTTATTTCTATTGAATATTGTCATTTTCATTATTGTGTAAATTCTAATGTTCCATTGCTGCTCATTAGGTAGTGTCAAAGTTAGTAACATTGGAGTAAATGTTTTTTGCTATTGTTTGCAATTTTTATAAACTTTTACAATTAGTGCTTCAAAAATGCATCCAAAATGTAATATTAAATCTAGTAATGGAGAAAAATGCAAGAAGTATTGCTGTTATCATGGAAACTAAACTTGACGTTATATAACAAAATATGTTAGATGAAAAAAAACTGCATTTGAAACAACTGTTAGTAAGCAGTAGTGAGTGAGTAAATGAGCCTGTATTAAGTACATTGAAGAATCAAACACTAACAGTAAGTGGATATTCTGTGTACAAATGTACTTTCTATGTTAGTTTTCAACTTATGACAAATCCTCAGGAATCTAACCTGTTCATAAGTAGAGGAGTGCCTGCATAAAGATTTTGATTCCTTCCCTACCTAAAAATATGTACAGTATTAGACCAATTACAATAAAAACTTTTAGAGATTATCATCTAAAAATGATCAGTAAATTTTGTATTTAATGTTACGAAAAAATATGTCAATTGCTGATGTAATCTTTTTTAACTTTAAAGACTGAAAAAGGTCAAAAGTAAAAATGCATTTTGACCAAATAAAGTTATTATAGCTTCTTATGAATTCATTGACAATAATTACCATGTAAAAGTATCAAAAATTACACTTTATTGAAATTCACATTCTTCCTAACATTAAAATAATAGTTATCATTTCTTTATGATTTTCATAAGAAATATTTGCAGCATTTTTAAAACACAATTCTGATTTTCCACAGTTAAAGATATTCATATTTTAATATAGTTTGATGTCAAAATAAATACACTGAAACCAAAACTATCCAGCAGGAACAAACTTTAGTAAACTAAATGAACATTTTCAATGGTGTCAAATCATCTTCAGGTTAAGTTACAATAGATGATAAAAAGGAAGATAGATCATAATTATGTTCTATCTTCTTTTATAACTTCTAATGCAACTTACTTTTGATATCAATGCATTCATTTTGACAGTTTCACATCATTTCACAAGTGGTGTCATATTTGCAGTTTGATGACATTTTTCTTCAAATTTATCTATTTTATTTTTTTACAAATTCTGTTTCTTCAGCATTTTTTATTTGATTTTATAGCAATTAATAAATGAAGATTTCCATTTGAAGCACAAAAATTAGTTTATAAAGCAGCAATAAAAAATTGCTGGACTACACCCCTGGCTCAGCACTTATATCAACAATGCAAATAGAGAATTTCAACATGTAGTTTTTTGTACTTAGCACTGATGAGATCTGAATAAAATAAAATGTAATAGAAATATAAACAAACACAAGGAAAAAGTGGCAAAGATAAAATTTATTTTATATTCTCAGAATACATAAAACAATATTTTTACAGTATGATAAGCAGGAATGCCTGCATATTTAGGGTACGTTCATAAAGTCAAACGAGTTAGTAACAAATCGTTCTTAAAAGTGATAGTTTGATGACGTTTCGAATGAAACTCTAACAAAGTTCACGAAGGAAAGAGTTAGTTCACTTCATTAAGAAAATGACACCCGATGATATCGATCTATCTAAATCTACTCGAGTATTTAAACTGTGAATTAAAAGGTAAAATGATAGAAATAACTGTCCACCCAAAGCAATCCAAGAAAAATATTTTGGATAAGGCTGCACTAGCAACATTCATATCTTCGATTTTAGAAACAGTCATTTAGTTATAAACAAATTGGTCAAAAAGTCTAACGAAATAAGAATAACAATGACGTCATTCTCGTTTAACTCGTTTGACTTTACGAATGTGCCCTTATTTAACATCATCCAATTTAATTTTTTATGATAGAAATTCCATTTTTTGGTTTTTAATATCTAAAATTTATAGAATATACATAGCTCTCAATATGTTTTTCAGCTGATGCTTATATGAGAAAAATTTATATTTACATCTCAAAGATTCCATATATCATCCTTATTAATGACAAGAAGGTGCCCACCAAGGAGGATGCATTGAAATTAAATGAAACTTTATTAGTACAAATGTAATGACAATGGTAATAAATGATTACAATATTATAGCAAAGATAATTTCGTATAGAATAATAGTACAATTTAAACAAACCTTTAACACCATATAGTATTTCCTCTTGCATGGATACATGCAGCAATTTGGTTGAGCACCTTATGCTATCTTGCAACAGATTCTGCCCTTACTCATAAATGGTTAAAGCTGGTATCCATCTGGTCAACTCAAATGAGTGACAAACCTGGATCCAGGCAAACCAAGGAAGTTTGGCAACATGAAAAAGACATTCCTGAGAAACCTTAGCTGTGCAGCTGAACATTATCTTATTGGAAAATAACTGTTTGCAGCCCTAACAAAAAAAAAAGCAACAACAGAGTGCACAAGATTTCCTGAACATATCGATATTTATCAATTTCCCTTGTACCAGTACTCCTACTAGTTATGACCAACAATCATACAAAATGGATCTCCAGACTAGTACACAAGCAGGGGGGCAGTGTGACACTCAACAGTAAAGACAAAATTGGCTCACTAATGGTTTTCCTCATATTCTAATACAGTGCTTGACCATTCCCAAACAGAACCAGGATTCATCACTAAAGACAATATGCTGCCAGTCCATAGTAGTATATGCTTTTGTCATGATACCATTGCAAATGAAACCAACAATATTGGGTTGCTAATGGAAAAATATGCAGTAGTTACTATGAATGCAAATTTGCCTCTGCTAGTTGCCTGTCAATGGTATGGGTAAGGAAAGAGTTCTGCAGTGAGGCTTCCACCCATTTCTGGATGGTGGACAATAAAGCTATTATAACTGTCTGTCCTTGTTTCATGATCACACAATCACTGCTCCTGTTGATCTGTATGAGGTGTCCAAAGCCAGCCTGAAGCATGTGTACTCTCACATATCAATTTCCCTCAACACCACCTCAGTCAGGTCAGAATAGTCCAGATGGTGGGTACTTCAGCAAAATGGCCATCCTTCATCCCTCAATCTGATGACAAGGCCTTTCTCAAACTCTGTCAGCTGTGCTTAATGTCTCTGACTGCATCACACAGGTTTGTCTGGTATTCGAGTACCTCCAAACAAGTACAATGAAAATTCTAAAACAGTGAGCTTCTGTGAACCATTTTATAGAATAATGGGATAACTCATACACAGTAATCATTTACATACCTGCTTGAGACATAGCTGTACCTCAAATTTTGCAATAATCAGTCAATTCTATTTGGATGTATAATTTTTTCGTCAATGAGTGTATAAATTGTTTGTTGGGTTTTCATTTTTTGGTTGTTTCACATTACAGATGCGAGGGAATGCTGATGTGTACAGATAGAAAGACACACAAACTTCAAGCCATTTTTTGGTTGTGGAGTACTGTACTGGACAGATCATTGGTCATGTGATTCCATCAAAGTGAACTTCTATGTATTATTAATGTAAAGACTTTGTGTTTTGACCAGTAAAATAGTTAAGGCGAAGACTTAGTTCATGTGACTACACTATCATATATAAGCATAATCTACTATTACACTGTTTGGTGATCAGAATGCAATGTATTAAGCATTTTGTATCATAATATGACAGTTTATCACTTATATATAGTCATTGCATTCTGTTTAGTTATGTTTCGGAAATTATTTGGGTGTTTTGGATTGACATTGTAACACAACTTTTTCCATTTAAAATAATGAGAACTAAACTATGGATAACATTTTCCTCTAGTGTTCGGTGTCATTTGCATTATATTTAAGAAAAGAACGTTTTTGGCAGGGGTGCTGTGTCAGGCACTTTCAGTTCAAATTCAGCAAGGAGACAAAGTGTCCACATGTTATGGTCTTGGTGTTCTTTGTTCAGAAACTTGGTGTATTGCTTCATTCTACATTAAACTGAGTGAACTGTTACTGTTTATGTTTAGTTGTATCTTTCACCAAACATCGCAAAAGCTCATCGACATTTATTGGTCCGTTGAGTCAGATCTGGTGTTGTTGATAAGGGTTAAGCCTAATGGAGACAGCAGCTACTTCATCCATTGACATCCAAAAACTCAAGCAGTGAGATTGTTTAATGTTTTATCATGCAAAAATCAAAATGATATAGATAGTATAGTTATTCCAACATGCTTTAACAAAAAATTGGCGACACAACGGACATTGTAAGGTATAACGAACATGTTGAGATGCCAACATCCAGACTTCACCCATTTTCACAGTCCAAGCAATTAACTGCTGTAGCACACCATGGTATTGCACAGCCAACATGCCCCATTTGTCATGGTACACATCAAGTTTTCAAGTGTTCAGCATTTTTGAAAACATCAGTGAATGGAGTGGCAAAATTTAGTTAAGGAGCATGAGTTGTATTATAACTGCTAAATTGGGACATCCAGCCACTGAGTGTAAAGCAAGTCACTGCAAAAAATGTTCACATAAACATAACACTCTTATACATCAAGAAGTTCCATATGACTCACAAACCTTTAACACCATATAGTATTTCCTCTTGCATGGATACATGCAGCAATTTGGTTGAGCACCTTATGCTATCTTGCAACAGATTCTGCCCTTACTCATAAATGGCTAAAGCTGGTATCCATCTGGTCAACTCAAATGAGTGACAAACCTGGATCCAGGCAAACCAAGGAAGTTTGGCAACATGAAAAAGACATTCCTGAGAAACCTTAGCTGTGCAGCTGAACATTATCTTATTGGAAAATAACTGTTTGCAGCCCTAACAAAAAAAAAAGCAACAACAGAGTGCACAAGATTTCCTGAACATATCGATATTTATCAATTTCCCTTGTACCAGTACTCCTACTAGTTATGACCAACAATCATACAAAATGGATCTCCAGACTAGTACACAAGCAGGGGGGCAGTGTGACACTCAACAGTAAAGACAAAATTGGCTCACTAATGGTTTTCCTCATATTCTAATACAGTGCTTGACCATTCCCAAACAGAACCAGGATTCATCACTAAAGACAATATGCTGCCAGTCCATAGTAGTATATGCTTTTGTCATGATACCATTGCAAATGAAACCAACAATATTGGGTTGCTAATGGAAAAATATGCAGTAGTTACTATGAATGCAAATTTGCCTCTGCTAGTTGCCTGTCAATGGTATGGGTAAGGAAAGAGTTCTGCAGTGAGGCTTCCACCCATTTCTGGATGGTGGACAATAAAGCTATTATAACTGTCTGTCCTTGTTTCATGATCACACAATCACTGCTCCTGTTGATCTGTATGAGGTGTCCAAAGCCAGCCTGAAGCATGTGTACTCTCACATATCAATTTCCCTCAACACCACCTCAGTCAGGTCAGAATAGTCCAGATGGTGGGTACTTCAGCAAAATGGCCATCCTTCATCCCTCAATCTGATGACAAGGCCTTTCTCAAACTCTGTCAGCTGTGCTTAATGTCTCTGACTGCATCACACAGGTTTGTCTGGTATTCGAGTACCTCCAAACAAGTACAATGAAAATTCTAAAACAGTGAGCTTCTGTGAACCATTTTATAGAATAATGGGATAACTCATACACAGTAATCATTTACATACCTGCTTGAGACATAGCTGTACCTCAAATTTTGCAATAATCAGTCAATTCTATTTGGATGTATAATTTTTTCGTCAATGAGTGTATAAATTGTTTGTTGGGTTTTCATTTTTTGGTTGTTTCACATTACAGATGCGAGGGAATGCTGATGTGTACAGATAGAAAGACACACAAACTTCAAGCCATTTTTTGGTTGTGGAGTACTGTACTGGACAGATCATTGGTCATGTGATTCCATCAAAGTGAACTTCTATGTATTATTAATGTAAAGACTTTGTGTTTTGACCAGTAAAATAGTTAAGGCGAAGACTTAGTTCATGTGACTACACTATCATATATAAGCATAATCTACTATTACACTGTTTGGTGATCAGAATGCAATGTATTAAGCATTTTGTATCATAATATGACAGTTTATCACTTATATATAGTCATTGCATTCTGTTTAGTTATGTTTCGGAAATTATTTGGGTGTTTTGGATTGACATTGTAACACAACTTTTTCCATTTAAAATAATGAGAACTAAACTATGGATAACATTTTCCTCTAGTGTTCGGTGTCATTTGCATTATATTTAAGAAAAGAACGTTTTTGGCAGGGGTGCTGTGTCAGGCACTTTCAGTTCAAATTCAGCAAGGAGACAAAGTGTCCACATGTTATGGTCTTGGTGTTCTTTGTTCAGAAACTTGGTGTATTGCTTCATTCTACATTAAACTGAGTGAACTGTTACTGTTTATGTTTAGTTGTATCTTTCACCAAACATCGCAAAAGCTCATCGACATTTATTGGTCCGTTGAGTCAGATCTGGTGTTGTTGATAAGGGTTAAGCCTAATGGAGACAGCAGCTACTTCATCCATTGACATCCAAAAACTCAAGCAGTGAGTATTGTTTAATGTTTTATCATGCAAAAATCAAAATGATATAGATAGTATAGTTATTCCAACATGCTTTAACAAAAAATTGGCGACACAACGGACATTGTAAGGTATAACGAACATGTTGAGATGCCAACATCCAGACTTCACCCATTTTCACAGTCCAAGCAATTAACTGCTGTAGCACACCATGGTATTGCACAGCCAACATGCCCCATTTGTCATGGTACACATCAAGTTTTCAAGTGTTCAGCATTTTTGAAAACATCAGTGAATGGAGTGGCAAAATTTAGTTAAGGAGCATGAGTTGTATTATAACTGCTAAATTGGGACATCCAGCCACTGAGTGTAAAGCAAGTCACTGCAAAAAATGTTCACATAAACATAACACTCTTATACATCAGGAAGTTCCATATGACTCTACAAAAACAGCAAGCAAGGTTGCAGAACCAGAAGTCGTTTCACATATGTCAAGGCAATTGAGTGGGCATAGACAAGTACTGTTATCCATCGCTGTCATTCACATGAGGAATTTCCAAAGGAAACTAGAACCATTTTGGGCTCTATTGGATTCTGCCTCTCAAACAAGTTTTATTACTGAACATTGAACTCAGTGACTTCAACTGAAATGGAAACCATCTAACAGCTATTTCAGGAATTAATTCTGGCATCAGCACTACTTCCAGTAGTTTATGCATTAATATAAGGGTTACCTCAAACAATTCAGAAAATATTTGTTTAGAAACACTAATTATTTCAAATGTGACAACAAACATGCCTAATTTCCACTGTGATTCAAACAATTGGTCTCTTGTAAAGGGGACTTCAATTGGCTGATTCAACCTTTCATAAACCAGGCACAATAGATACACTTTTAGGTACAGATGTCTACAATGACCTTAGCTTAGCTGTGCAGCTGAACATTATCTTACTGGAAAATAACTGGTCCCTTGCATTGTCCTGAACAATGAGATCATTTGTTCAGGACAATGCAAGGGACCACCAGGAACTCCTACTGCATTTAACACAGTGTTTGGTTAGGTACTAACAGAACCAATAGATGTGAGCCAATAAGCAATATCAGTCAGTGTTCATCACTGCAGTGTTAATAACCAGCTTCAAAAATTCTGGGAGTTAGAAGAAATGCCTGAAATAAGACACTTAACAACAGAGAAACAACTGCGTGGAAATGATTTTTATAGTACACATTCATGAGTCAACAGGCAAGTATATGGTCTGTCTTCCATTCAAAAACTCCACACAAAGGTTTGGCGATTCAAGAAGGACTGCCATTAGATGGTTTCAACAACTATAACACAGACTACAATGTAACAACATTATGTATAATCAATATAAATCCTTTTTGGATGAATACTTATCCTTGTAACATATGGAACCAATTGGTCAGGAAGAAATCCATCTCAGACTGTCAAGGACATTCTATCTTCCTTATAATGCAGTGTTCAAGGACACAAGTACAACAACAAAGCTTTCTCACTCAATGAGCTTCTATTGGAACAAGAATACAGGATGAGTTACTCAATTTGTTAATTTAGTTTAGGTTTCTAGTATTGCCTTGATAGCAGATCTTGAAAAAATGTATCATCAAATTTGGGTACATCTAGATGACAGAGCCTTTCAATGCATCATTTGGAGAAACCATCCAAATGAGCCTCTTAAAGATTATTGATTATTAACAGTCCCCTATGGTACTGCTTCAGCACCATATCTTGCCACTAAGGTCCTCCAACAACTACCTAAGTATAAGGATGCAATTTACCCTTTGGCAGCTATGGTGCTTATGCAAGATTTTTATGTTGATGATTTAATGATGGTATCTAACTCAATTGAAAAAGCTCTTATACTCCAATCAGAACTCATTCAATTAACAAAACACAGTGGTTTTAATTTTCAGAAATGGGTGTCAAATCAACCATTAGTGCTAGATACAGAATTAAGAGAGATTTAACTCCCACTTCAAAATGATAATGATAAGGCAATCAAGACATAAGGTCTTCAATGGCATCCTGCAACTGATCACTTTTCTTTCGGTACAACATTAACAGAGAATATCAATATTACTAAACGAACAATGTTTTCAGATATCACAAGGATCTTTGATCCACTTGGCTTACTTGCACCAATTGGCTTACTTGGCTTACTTGCAACTGGCTTGGCTTACTTGCAACTGGTTTACCACTTGGCTTACTTGCAACTGGTCAAGCAAAGTTGATGCTCCAAGAACTTTGGCAGCTCAAATAAGACTGGGATGATCCACTATCAAGGGACTTTGAGAAAAATGTGGCAGGCATTTCGAAACCAGCTAGATCAGGTTAAAACTATCAAGATCCAATGTAGTGTCAGTCAATCAAGTTTCAATGACATTAGTTTACAGTTGACATTAGTTGGCTTTTGTGATGTATCTGAGAGGAAATTTGCAGCAGCTGTTTATTTGAGGATTATATCTAGTAGTAAGGGTAGTCAAATCCATCTCATAACTGCAAAAACTAGAGTTACACCCTGCATCAAACCTAACCATCTTTCTCACTGGCAGCTGGGCCAACAGATGTTGAAACATTTCTGGAAACATTTCTGGAAACATTGGAAATGTGAATATCTTGCACATCTACAACAACCTAAATGGACAACCAAAAGAGAAAATATCAAGATTGGCGATTTAGTGCTACTCAAGGACGACAATCTGCCACCCACTAAATGGAAGNATTTTATTTATTGTAAAATGTTGAAAGATATTGTAAATATAAAAAATTTTTAAGAAAAATAATTTTTACAATAGTTTTAAACTGTTATTTTAGTGTGTTTAGAAATAATCTGAAATTTACATATATAAGTAGAAGTATAATCAACTTCAGAGACACTTAAATCCAGTTACAAAAGCAATTCATTAACTGATCTAACTTTTTCAATCTTGTTTAACTATTTAAGGTTTGAAAATTTCTTTCTATGCACCTGGAGACAAAATTGTTTTTACTCCTCAAACTACAATGGAAATTATAGGAAAATCAGCCAAACAACTTTTGTTTCAGCTGATTTTGTTTTGAATAGATTAAGGCAATTTTGGCAGATCTCATGTTTAAAAAGTTAAAGATCATCTTCAGGTTCTAAAGATTAAACAGTATTTTAAATTTGTTTTTGTTTCATTTTTCTGTTAGATCTTAAGAACCTACAGATGAATTTTAAACAAAGTCGTTTTTGACCTTGTTTAAAGGTCATCTGTAGGTTAGATTTGTAGTAAGGTCAATAGTCCAGTTAATAAATTGTTTTTTGTAACTGAATTTAGGTGTCTTTAATGTTGAATTATACTTTAATCACTGCAAAAACTGGATAAACAATGTCATAAGCTAAAAAAAAGTTAATTATAAAGATTTTGATTAGTAAGAGATAACATCTAACATCTGCCTCTAGTGCCAAATTACTCAGCATTTAATTAACAATAGTGGTGGTAATATAGCTTGATATAATTTGGCAATCATTTGACTTTAATTACATGAGCTCCCCTACTTACAATCTTTCAGACTTATGAACAATTTGACCATATATCTAAAATTTAAATATCACACAAATTCTAAAGTTCTCTCATGGGTGGTGTTAAAGTAATCTTTAGCCAGTAATAAATAAATTTTTAATGATTAACATGGATTTATTTCTATTGAATATTGTCATTTTCATTATTGTGTAAATTCTAATGTTCCATTGCTGCTCATTAGGTAGTGTCAAAGTTAGTAACATTGGAGTAACAATGTTTTTTGCTATTGTTTGCAATTTTTATAAACTTTTACAATTAGTCACAAAAAAGTTCCAGAAATGTTTTGAAAATTGGGAAAAATGCTATATATATATCTGCAGAAGGAATTTATTTTGAAGGCAATAACTCTCAATAAATTGTTATGTATTCATACATAAGACACTTTTTATTGGACCAGTCTCAGAACTTTTTGACTGCACTTTGTATGATGTTTAGTGTGGAAATTGTTTATATATATTGAGAAACACCATCAATACAGAAGATATTAAGCAAGAAGTAGAATTTGTTTAAATAAACAATATTATTAAGTAATTACCATTGCAATTTAATAGAATAATGATCTAGACCAGATATTCTCAAATCAGTATGTTGCAAGCTACTCATAGGGGTTCCACAAAATTTTAAAAAATAATTATTTTTAAGTAAATTATTATGCAGCTGTCTTATAGTAATAATAATAATTTTAGAATATATCAAAAATAGATTAAACAAAAGTTACATTATAATACTTCTATGCATTTGGAGCTAGAACTATTTAAAATTAAAACTATCTTAGTCATCTCTATCTTAAACTATCTCTATCTTATAAAAACTATCTATTTAAAACTATCTTAGTCATTTTACATTATAATAATTTTGACTTTTAAATTTGCCTAATTAAACCTTTCCTTCAAGTTAGAAAGTTATTCATCATCATCTATTTACTTCAAAAATCTACACTTTGCATTATATTACAATGAATTCTCCATAAATCTCTTCTAAAGAATTCTTAAATCAAAATCATAATGAACCTTTTCATTTCATTCTTTTATTTGGTTTGATAGGATAAGACAATACAACACAAGGACAATCCTCCTCCTGCTATATAAATCTGAAAGGATTTTCTATTTCACCCAGGAAACTGACCTATATTTAGGCATTATACATGTANCAGTCAGGTCAGAATAGTCCAGATGGTGGGTACTTCAGCAAAATGGCCATCCTTCATCCCTCAATCTGATGACAAGGCCTTTCTCAAACTCTGTCAGCTGTGCTTAATGTCTCTGACTGCATCACACAGGTTTGTCTGGTATTCGAGTACCTCCAAACAAGTACAATGAAAATTCTAAAACAGTGAGCTTCTGTGAACCATTTTATAGAATAATGGGATAACTCATACACAGTAATCATTTACATACCTGCTTGAGACATAGCTGTACCTCAAATTTTGCAATAATCAGTCAATTCTATTTGGATGTATAATTTTTTCGTCAATGAGTGTATAAATTGTTTGTTGGGTTTTCATTTTTTGGTTGTTTCACATTACAGATGCGAGGGAATGCTGATGTGTACAGATAGAAAGACACACAAACTTCAAGCCATTTTTTGGTTGTGGAGTACTGTACTGGACAGATCATTGGTCATGTGATTCCATCAAAGTGAACTTCTATGTATTATTAATGTAAAGACTTTGTGTTTTGACCAGTAAAATAGTTAAGGCGAAGACTTAGTTCATGTGACTACACTATCATATATAAGCATAATCTACTATTACACTGTTTGGTGATCAGAATGCAATGTATTAAGCATTTTGTATCATAATATGACAGTTTATCACTTATATATAGTCATTGCATTCTGTTTAGTTATGTTTCGGAAATTATTTGGGTGTTTTGGATTGACATTGTAACACAACTTTTTCCATTTAAAATAATGAGAACTAAACTATGGATAACATTTTCCTCTAGTGTTCGGTGTCATTTGCATTATATTTAAGAAAAGAACGTTTTTGGCAGGGGTGCTGTGTCAGGCACTTTCAGTTCAAATTCAGCAAGGAGACAAAGTGTCCACATGTTATGGTCTTGGTGTTCTTTGTTCAGAAACTTGGTGTATTGCTTCATTCTACATTAAACTGAGTGAACTGTTACTGTTTATGTTTAGTTGTATCTTTCACCAAACATCGCAAAAGCTCATCGACATTTATTGGTCCGTTGAGTCAGATCTGGTGTTGTTGATAAGGGTTAAGCCTAATGGAGACAGCAGACAACTGTTAGTAAGCAGTAGTGAGTGAGTAAATGAGCCTGTATTAAGTACATTGAAGAATCAAACACTAACAGTAAGTGGATATTCTGTGTACAAATGTACTTTCTATGTTAGTTTTCAACTTATGACAAATCCTCAGGAATCTAACCTGTTCATAAGTAGAGGAGTGCCTGCATAAAGATTTTGATTCCTTCCCTACCTAAAAATATGTACAGTATTAGACCAATTACAATAAAAACTTTTAGAGATTATCATCTAAAAATGATCAGTAAATTTTGTATTTAATGTTACGAAAAAATATGTCAATTGTTGATGTAATCTTTTTTAACTTTAAAGACTGAAAAAGGTCAAAAGTAAAAATGCATTTTGACCAAATAAAGTTATTATAGCTTCTTATGAATTCATTGACAATAATTACCATGTAAAAGTATCAAAAATTACACTTTATTGAAATTCACATTCTTCCTAACATTAAAATAATAGTTATCATTTCTTTATGATTTTCATAAGAAATATTTGCAGCATTTTTAAAACACAATTCTGATTTTCCACAGTTAAAGATATTCATATTTTAATATAGTTTGATGTCAAAATAAATACACTGAAACCAAAACTATCCAGCAGGAACAAACTTTAGTAAACTAAATGAACATTTTCAATGGTGTCAAATCATCTTCAGGTTAAGTTACAATAGATGATAAAAAGGAAGATAGATCATAATTATGTTCTATCTTCTTTTATAACTTCTAATGCAACTTACTTTTGATATCAATGCATTCATTTTGACAGTTTCACATCATTTCACAAGTGGTGTCATATTTGCAGTTTGATGACATTTTTCTTCAAATTTATCTATTTTATTTTTTTACAAATTCTGTTTCTTCAGTATTTTTTATTTGATTTTATAGCAATTAATAAATGAAGATTTCCATTTGAAGCACAAAAATTAGTTTATAAAGCAGCAATAAAAAATTGCTGGACTACACCCCTGGCTCAGCACTTATATCAACAATGCAAATAGAGAATTTCAACATGTAGTTTTTTGTACTTAGCACTGATGAGATCTGAATATAATAAAATGTAATAGAAATATAAACAAACACAAGGAAAAAGTGGCAAAGATAAAATTTATTTTATATTCTCAGAATACATAAAACAATATTTTTACAGTATGATAAGCAGGAATGCCTGCATATTTAGGGTACGTTCATAAAGTCAAACGAGTTAGTAACAAATCGTTCTTAAAAGTGATAGTTTGATGACGTTTCGAATGAAACTCTAACAAAGTTCACGAAGGAAAGAGTTAGTTCACTTCATTAAGAAAATGACACCCGATGATATCGATCTATCTAAATCTACTCGAGTATTTAAACTGTGAATTAAAAGGTAAAATGATAGAAATAACTGTCCACCCAAAGCAATCCAAGAAAAATATTTTGGATAAGGCTGCACTAGCAACATTCATATCTTCGATTTTAGAAACAGTCATTTAGTTATAAACAAATTGGTCAAAAAGTCTAACGAAATAAGAATAACAATGACGTCATTCTCGTTTAACTCGTTTGACTTTACGAATGTGCCCTTATTTAACATCATCCAATTTAATTTTTTATGATAGAAATTCCATTTTTTGGTTTTTAATATCTAAAATTTATAGAATATACATAGCTCTCAATATGTTTTTCAGCTGATGCTTATATGAGAAAAATTTATATTTACATCTCAAAGATTCCATATATCATCCTTATTAATGACAAGAAGGTGCCCACCAAGGAGGATGCATTGAAATTAAATGAAACTTTATTAGTACAAATGTAATGACAATGGTAATAAATGATTACAATATTATAGCAAAGATAATTTCGTATAGAATAATAGTACAATTTAAACAAACCTTTAACACCATATAGTATTTCCTCTTGCATGGATACATGCAGCAATTTGGTTGAGCACCTTATGCTATCTTGCAACAGATTCTGCCCTTACTCATAAATGGTTAAAGGTGGTATCNCAGTCAAATTAGCATTCATATATACATAGTGTTAAAGAACATTCTTTTCTTATATGTATTATTGATAGTTAATTGCATGATCTTGATGAGAAGATGTATTTGATGAGAATGTTTGCAATTAATAAAGAATCATCACACACCGGAGTATGAGAGCTTAATTGCATGTTTGAAATTATTTTTTACTATTTATATTCATTATTATGTGAAATATGCAAAATTTATCAATATCTTTTATATTCCTTTTATATCTTTTATATTTTATATGATAGAAATATGAAAAAAAGGCTTTTGTCATTACATTCTGTTTACATTGTCATTTTATATATTCTTTCATATTTCATTTCCTTCTTATCATTAGAAATAACTACAAATTATTATAATCAACGATAATAAATAGTTCTTTACTTTTCTATATGCCCATAATTTATTATTACAGATAAAATATAAATATGATTTTGCTAATAAAAGCAACTCACACAAGTTCAATTTATTTTTGCTAAGATTCAACAATTGTTTAATTTGCATAGTAATTAGATAAAATATTTGTACTAGATATTAATGTTAAGTTACTTGTCATTCCATATTAATTCATTTTTTCCAATACAGCTTATTTTAATGATAAATGTAATAATTGGAAACATTTATGTATTACTTGTCTAAAATCTATATTTTGTCATTGTATTGTTATGAATATGCTTCAATGTGTATGTTAATAAACAAAATGCAAATTATGTTAAATATTTTCATTCATTTTTGGCAAACTTATCTGTATATAGTTCAGTCTAACTCTTGTTTTATCTGTAAAAATCATTATTATTTATTAAAAAAAAATGTTATTTTCTTATGATTGAATTATGAAATATCAATAATCTTACTTCTTATAATGACTACTTCAAAAACATTTTCATAATGATGCACACTCATTTTGTTATGACAGCTGTTTCATCCCAAAGTGCAAGTTAGCTGTTGATTAAAAGTTTTCTTCCTTCAGAGTTATCTATTACTGAAACAAAACTTTATTTATAATCAAATAAAAGACTAATATTTATCTTTTGTATATATAAAAATGTTATAATGTAAAATTATTTGTTGTTCATATGTAATACCATTTACATCTATTAAAAGCATACAAAGAACATTATTACATTTGATGAAAAAGTAAAGTTACATTATAACATATGTATAAATAATTTTTAGAATTAATCATAGTTCTTTTTCATAAAACATTTTTTAAACTAGGTTGTGACATTGTCACAATGCCAAGCTGCAACTTTTAATTATATTTTAACTTAAAAATAAATATAATTTTTGACACTGAATCTGTGATTACTTTTTCTCTAAGATAACACTATTTTTCACATAAATGCATTTTAATTTCTACTCAAAACTGGATATGTATAAATGATAATTACACACACACACACCTTTAAAAACCTTAAATCCCAGTAAATAACTTTAATAATAGATAAAAATTTTCGATCTATTACTATGATTATCTTCAGGTCTCTTTAATATTCCAATTTTGGAATGTAAGTAGCAGCAGGTCATTCCCAAACAAGCTTTTCAGACATATATATGAAAAAGTGAAAGGACTGTAGGAATCACTGCATACAACCTGGAGAGTTGTACTTTAAGGAGACAACTCACAGTAAGTGAAAAATGCTTTGTTTTCCTACAATTAATGGATATTTTTGATCAGTCCTCATAAAACAAATTTTTTTTGTTTTTGTTATATTTTTAAAGAATTTGGAGTTGTTTATCATTACTTAAAAATTATATTTTAACTGTATTCATATGACAATGATCTTTTAAAATTATGACTAGAAAATTAATATTAAGCTATTATATAATTAACAAAGGATATACATTAGAATTTTTAATAGTATGTGACTAAAACTTTTTCTAATATATAAAGTATTTCCAATTCCTACATTAGTACATGCAAATTATAAAAGTAAAATTTTGATTGTTATTTCAGTGATTTTTCTTTATTCTATCAAGATTAGACATTTTTATATTTACTTATTGTATGATTCTACATTATATACAAAAAAAGGCTTTATATTATCTTTACTTCAAAATTTGATAAATTTGAAAGTAACTGCTAAGTTCAGGAAACAAAAATATTTATTCTTTTAAAGTACTTAATGTTTTAAAAGAATAAATTTTTTAACAAAGTTTTTACATAGGGTAAACATAGGTAAATTTGTGATCAAATAAATTATTCTTTAATTATCAGATATATATATTTTGTAAATGGATATGTTAACTGTAATATTAAAGAGACCAAACTCTCAAGATAACAGCATGGCTTTTTGTCATTATGAATATATTTATATCTTAGGTTTTTCATATTTTTTTATGTTGTCTACAGGTAGTTATTTCGTGATGTCATGGTACTTTCATGATAATACATTGCTAATTTCATGAGAGGGTCCTTTGGCATATATACTTAACTGCAATTTGAAAAAATTGTAAACCTATAAATGTCCACTGTCATTTGTCTGTCTGTCAGCTGTCTGTCTGTCCTTCCTTAATCCTGAGAACAGAGTTGAATAGATGAAAGATGATACCAGATATGGAAACCTTAGAGGCAGAAAGCCCATATTAAGTATATAATAATTTCCAATGCAAACCAGAAGTCATATTATTTCAATTTGAAATTTTTCTCCTGAAAGAAGTTAGATGACTCAATTGCTAACAGGAAAGTATGATGTACAGGGGTAAGCCATTACTAATTTGAGGTGGAGAGCTTATATTTTAAATTAAATAAATTTAAAATATGATTAAAAGTTGCAGTCTTGTATTGTGACAATGTCACAATAAATAATTGCTCGTATATTGAACACTTTCCATCCTCGCAACTTTAAAAATTTTTGCTTTTTCACATTGACGATATTATGATGGCATCTTGAGTAGTAATTTTGTGATATATTGATTATTTTATCATACCTCATTTTTGACCTAGAATGTATGGCAGATACTCAAGATCCATTCACATCATCTGTAAGTTATACATATTATTTTACTTCTCTAATTGATGATAATTAAGTATTAAATAATCCTTGTTTTTTGATGTCTAGAATTTCACAGCAAAAGTTAAGAATGTTGTCCAAATAGCTAAGGAATTTAAATGCACAATACAATAAAGAACTAATAACCATGTATTTAAATATCTCCAGTTCTTAGTTTATTGAAATATTAAAGAATAATTCACTTACCATCAATGTTTTATTTGTAACTGTAATTGTTTGTAAATGTAAGATGAAACTAGTCTCCTAAAACACTTCTATAAATTTCCAATTTTCTTCTTCTTACAATAGAGAGAGTTTTTTTAATGGTTATAAAATGATGGTTTACTTAAATGAACAAAATTTTCAAATGTAATATATTCCACACTACCTGTGAGAAAAATTTCAAATCTCATCTTACATTACTTATTTGATAAAGTTGAACTTAAAAATTATTAAGAAATTACCAATGTTTACCCTACATTTCAACCAAATTAAAAAAATTAATACATTAATCAAACTGTCTTTCAGTATTAACAGCTTTTTTAATAAACATAAAATATACAAGCAAGTATTTTCAACAATGTATTATCATCTTTGTCAGACAAAAATTTCTTGTATACTAGAATATTGAACATAATTTTTTTAAAATAAGAGAACATAAATTTAAAAGCATTTTGTTTGATATTCTATTGAGTTGTTCGGAAAGTATTTTTTTTTTTTTTTCCACAAGGGGAATTAGTTGTATTTTTACCTGACAATTTCATTTTAAACCACATTGTCATTATATATCAGGTCAGTCCACGTGTATTTTTATGACCTTGAAAAAATCTTGTTTTGCTGTTAAAAATTTCAGTCTAATGTGATACTTTTTACACTGAAGTGTTAAATTGATTCTCATTCATATAATACTGTTCAGAATTGGGAACATTTCAGTTGTTTATTTTTGTTAAAATGGAAGTAATGGATGAATATAAAAAACATGTTTTTTATATTCATCCATTTGTGAGAATATTACAAATGCAGGCAAACAATTAAATACTGTTCATAATCAAACTGTAATTAGTGTAAAGACTGCACAGAAGTAGTTTGAAAGATTTAGAAACAATGATTTTAGTGTGGAAGATAAGGCTCATCATACTGGAAAACCCATTGACTTTGATGATGATGCTCTCTCTGCACTAGTTGAAGCAGAACCATCTTTAACAGTTGATGAAATTGCAGAACGTTCATTAAATTCATCCCATGGAACTGTTCATACACACCTATAACAAATCAGAAAAGTTTCAAAGCTAGGAAAATGGATACCACATAAACTGTCAATAGCTAATCAACAACAACGTATAAACATTTGCATGTCTCTTTTATCCCGTATCTTCTATATATATAACCCATTCATTTCATGTCCGTCCCATAACCATTTCATAACGGACACTAGAGGCGCCCCTATCGTGTGTCATATTTCAAACATTCAAATTAACAATTTTAATTATTATTTAAATTAACAATATAAATTATTATTATTCATTTGGCCAATAAATTATTATTTGGTCAATATAACAATATAAATAATTCAGTATATTTGTAATAGGAATTTATTATTTCAGGGGCTTATATCTCGCGAAGGGTCGCGAGTAGGGGTATGGTTCCTTTGCCTTTATTGTTTGCACATGGGGCTACAGTTTGGGGGGTTCGCCACCTCTTCACCTAATCTTACCATTGGGACCTTAACAGAGCTGTAGAGCATATTGATAGGAACAAAAAAGTCAAAGGAACCGTGCCTCATGGAAATTTGTAAAGAACGCCCACTAGGGGGC
>NW_019384681.1:182794-228771 GCF_000671375.1 Centruroides sculpturatus
TACTTAAATTCAATATAAAAGAAGGACAAAAACGAGTACAATAAGCTAAAACCTCGTGCAACCAGAAACCGCTACAAGTATTGCTTATTCCTATACTTTTAGCCCAACTTTGGCAAAAAGTCTCGGTCGACGGTACAAATGGACCTAACGTCATTAAATAAGGTTTATCGCTTAACATTCTAGTATTAACAAAAAATGGCGTTAGAGACTGCAAGGTTACGTCTGTTCCAGATAATTCCGTCATTACGGCTTTACTGAAGTCATCCACGAATTTTTTGCATGCGGAATAAGTAGCGTAATACGGAACAGGAAAAAAGGACGAAAACGACGATATATTAACTATAACCCCTTTTTTCTTCTAATCAAACTAATTAATTTTTAATATTTAATTATAGCCTTTACATAGCTCAAAAATTTGGCATATCGTTTGGCTGTTTATGAAACATATTTTCTTTTATTTTTTGTTTTCTGCAAATTGAATTCACATACCAGGTTAGTTCATTCCGTGCTAGAAGAAAAAAATGATGA
Organism: Centruroides sculpturatus; assembly: GCF_000671375.1. Taxonomy (NCBI): domain Eukaryota; kingdom Metazoa; phylum Arthropoda; class Arachnida; order Scorpiones; family Buthidae; genus Centruroides; species Centruroides sculpturatus. Next base: position 183,323 of record NW_019384681.1, read on the forward strand.
TTCATGCTCTTTAACAGTGTATATTGTATAAATTTCTTTAAATAAACATAATATATAAAATATTTCAGTATTTTTTTGGCATGGAACACATTTACATTAATTTATACGGGAAAAATCGTTTTGCTTAATGAGTGTTTCGCATTACGAGTAAGCTTCTGGAACAAATGCTCGTTAAGCGAGGTTCCACTGTATTTAAATATCAGAGAGAGTGCTAATAATAGCGAGAGAGGATGATGAGTTTATAGACAAAACTTGAAAAAGCACATCATAAAGTTTTATAAAAGTACAACATGTAGATACAAGTAGCCAATAGTATTAATGTAAGTAATAAGGATGTTTTTAAAACTTTTAAATTTTTTATAAGTAAAGAAATAGTTATTTTTACATTAAAGCTGGTTTTTAAAATAAAATTGTCTTATAATTGCTGATTGACTAATTAAAGAATTGTTGAAATTAATGGTGATATAATTGTAAGTGTCAAGTTACTATTTGTATAATCTAAAAGAAATTAGGTTGAAACATTAATTGTAAATGATTTGTAGATAAAGTTGGAAAAAAAGCCAAATAAGCACTGCCCTTCGGAATAGAATAATGAAAATAGAAATACATTAGTTAAAGTGTGAAATTATTCTATTAGAGTGTAAAATAAATATTGTTAATACAGAATTTGATAAAGTTATAATTATATTTTTGAGACACCATGAAGTGTTGACACTAGACACTAAACTTTTTTACATCCATTGTCAACACTGTCCCTTTGAGACACCATCTAGTGCCAACACTTTATGGTTTCTCAAAAAATATAACAAAAAAGGGGGAAAATTTCAACACAGAAATGTTATAATTCTAATCTTTATTACAGTGATTTTTCTTAATTATAGTTATAATAGAAGATTGAAGCTTTTGCAATATAACTTTATCAATTAAAAAAATTACATTCTCAATTACACTTGAGTTTATTTCTTAAGAATCTTTCAATGAAGCAGCAGTCTCATTGAAAGATGAGTACTAATGATAGTAAAATTAATTACTATCATTGTTGATAGTAATTAATTTTACATATAAAAGTAGTTTTTAAAGAAAAAATTTTTAATGTATATAATTTTAGTTAACACAACAAAAACCATAAATCCCAGTAACAATGTTTTAATGAAATACAAAGGTTGTTACTAGAAGGACTTGGGTTTTTTGTTGTGCATTTTGTGTTACAGAACAGTCCAGTTTGCAGAGAAGTTTATTCTATTTAATTTTAGTAAATATTGGATGCTATATAAAGATCTGAATGATTATTGATGAGTTTGATACCTAAAATCTGTAAAAATACTAGTTGATAACCATAGAAAGGCTGAAATGCATTCTGGTTAAGATGTATTGCTCCTAGGAGCAATACATCTTAACCAGAAATACTGAAATACGGATACAGAAATACTGAAATATAATATACAGTAGTATATTACTATACTTGCCAACCATCTTTTTCCTTTTGTCAACACTTTTAAAGAATTTGATATTATCATATAAGCACTTCATTTAATGAGTCTAATACCAATATATAGTTTATGCTGATGATATTGTATGTATTTTTTGATTTGTTTTTTGAAACAGTGTCCTGTTTTATAATTCTAAACACTAGTAAACACTAGTATTGTGTTTTATTCCAAAAACACATGGCAAGTTTTCCATCAAATTCCTTTATTAGTTGAGTCGATATGGTACATTGTTTTGTACTCATTTCAGGCTTTGCCCCTCTTCAGTCAACTATAATACAATAATTATTATTACAGTAGAGAACTTACATAAAAAACAATGAGTACACAAACAATATATAGACCTACTGTACCTTTGATTATACTTTGTATAATTTAAAATCTTCTAAAATCTGCTTTAATCCTTTTATGGATAAACCAGTATACATTACAATTTAAAAACTTCCATAAACCTTCTCTTTCGGATAGACTGACACAATACAATGGTTAAAAATTTTTGAGTTATTTCCTCCCCTTTTTTCCCCCTTCCTTTTTTGGCATTTGCACTGGTATCTTTAGTGTTGCCACATATGACATTCGCCACCTTGTGGTCTTGCAGAAATTATTTTTTGAAAAGATTGTTTTTCACAGAAAAATTTTTTATTTGTAGTATATTGAGCAAATTTTCGTTTATTTTAAGACTTAGGTTTTTATTTATATTGTTTTTACTTTTTATAATTTCTATGGTTTCTTTAAACTTCCTGTTGTACTTTAATTTTTCTTTATGCAGTATTTCTATGTTATCTTTGTCTATATTACAGTTGTTTAGAGTACAATGTTTGTAAAATGCAGAATTTACTCTTTTGTATTTTAGGTCTGCTATGTCTAGTTTTCACACAGCAAACAAAAAGAATTGTATGTATTTTATTACAAACAACTGAAGTGAACCAGAACGACATTCTCAGATTCATTTAATTGGAAAAGAACAAAGATTGGTATTTTTATACACAGTAATTATATGTTGGTATAGGTATAAGAATTTTAGCTCAAATATGATAATTTTAAATGGCAGATATGATAAATTGAATCTTCAAGTCTGGCAAGTGCCTTACATTGGCAGTTAAATCAATCATGGCCAACTCATCATCAGAAGGAAACAAGTTACTTTTACAGTTAGATCGAATTATTGAGCAGCACTACAGTTTCTCTGCCCAAAAAAAAGAAACATCTGATTCATCACTTAAGAACATATAGGCCGTATGATATAAAATTTTCTCAAAAGAAGAAATCAAATGGTTCTTTGAGATTTGTGAGATTTTACAGATTTATAATCTTTATAAAGTAGTAAGATAGGCTGATGATGGTTTTGCCACACAGCATTGCAGGGTGTCCCATGCATTCCTGTGCAGCAAAAGGAAAAGATATTCACTATGATAAGAAAAAGTTAAAAAAGAGATAGGGAATAAATCACAATCAGAAAAATCAATGTCCTTAATAATTGCAGTGAAAGTCAATAAAGTGACTGATAGCAACTGTCATAAGTACAATAACAAAGCAAACTATAGCACAAATGCATACAGCAGGAGGCATTCATCATGCAACAATATCAAGACTCATGACAGATCAAGATGGAATGCATCAAAGGACATCATATAAATTTACACCTAGATTTATGATGTGTCCTAAAATACTTGACAGTTTTAAAACTAATGTTAAAGAGTATAAAGGTTTTGCCCCCTCTTAACAGTGTTTATGGTAATAGCTTTATAAAATATCATATGCAGAGAGAAATTAAATTTTGTTTATTAAAGGTATTTAATATAAAGCTTGTCAATATCAACGTTAATAAAAAATTGTTTCACTTTATGCTGTCAGCATTTTTATTCAAAAATCAGTGTTTTTCTACCAATGATCCAGCTATTGGTAGAAAAACACTAAAAGTTGACAAGTATGCAGTATAGAAAATTTTTTCTTCATTCACATCTATCTATAATTACAAAAACAATTCCTTTTGTTAAAATGTTTTCATTTTTAATTTTCAACCTTCACCAGTATCAATTAGAATTAAGCACAGAGTGGTCTATAACTCAATTATTTAAATATATTTTATTTACAGAATAGATAAAACCAGTTTGGAACAACTGCATATTATTATTTCCAATTTTTCCAATAAAAATGCCTAATTTATGAGTAATAGCATGCAGGCATTCCCAGTTTTAATCATTCTTAAAGTAATCTTAAAAATTTGTCTTGACTAATTGGCCAGCTAAAATAATATAGGCCTAATCTTCCACTTTTGAAACATGATCAGTTTTGCTAAAGAAGTTCTGAAAGTAATCACTAGAGGTATTGCTAGTCCACTATTTTTTTGTGTAGGAAACATTTAGAAAGCAAGCAAAACATTTTAAAAAATTAACTAAAAATATGGGATTTTATTTTGTCTTGTATTACACATCTGATAAAAGTGGCTTTTTATATCCACCAAGGAATTTCATTAACTTGACTGCACATTAAAAAATTATAGAACATATTAAGCCTGCATTACTACTGTATTGCTATATGTTTGTTATATTAATTCTGCATACTAAGCAGGATTAATATAACAAACATAAACATAGCAATAATGATGACAATGACAGGACTGTCATTACGATTTGATTGTAAATGTATTCTGCAGAATTTTAATTATGCAGTACTGAGTACTGCATAATCAACAGTCTATAGAATTAAAAAAATTGCAGTACTGAGTATTGGCAAATTCAATATGCTGTAGTAAAATATAATCAGTTTGTATGACATAAATAGGGGTTATTGATGACATTCTCCTGGTCATAGTTTCAATTTTTGTCATTCTTTTTACTTAGCTAAAAAAAATTACATCATAGTTTTGTTTTTTTAATTTCAATTAGAGATGGGCAAATATCATCTTTTTTGAATTCAAATATTAACCAGATCTATTTATTATTTAACCTGTTTTATTTATTTCAATATATTAGTAAAGTAAAACAAAAAGTAAAAAGAAAATCAATTTACTAAATTTTAAGAACTGAAAATTTAACCTTTTAATTTTGACTGAGGTTTAAAGAACAGTAGTATTTTTTTTAGATACTCTTAGCTATAATAGATTAACAAATAAATGTTCTCATACATGCCTACTGCAGATTTTTATTTAGGGAAACAAATTTGAAAACATTCAGAATCTAGTTTGCTTCTTTTCATGTCGTAAATTAAACCAAAGAACTAAAAAGGCTCTCTGTATGCAGTGGCAGATACAATACCATTGACACAAAAAAAATTTAAATTTGTTTGAACTTCAAAACATTGCTTTTAAAAAACATGGCACATGCGTGGAAATATTTGTACAAGAAATTCAAATGAAGTCAATCAATCGCATGAATTTGATATATTCAAAGTTTAAAGTCAAGCATCATCATTCTAGCATTCCAATTTTTGGAAGTCAGTTTTGTTAAACACCTGAGGCAGGCCTTGGCAAAGGCCGAAAACATTTGAAAATTACATTAAAGTTCAATTACTGGTTAAACGGTTTTGTGTGTGATAGTTTATTTTTAAAAAACATTTATAATGGAAAATATGGTTTATTAGACAATCTGCACTACTATTATCATGTGTATGTTAATAAAAGGTATTTATTAATTATTCAAATATTTTAATTTGAGTTAGTCCCTTTTGGGTACTTCTGGATCCACCACTGCATAGGGCCCAATACTGGAGGTATTCATAGATTTCAAATTTATTTTTTATCAACACAGTACTTGAGTATTCACATATTTATTTTCTCATCTCTAATTTCAATTAAATAATCATTATTAATACATTTTTCAATATCCTATAAATTAGTAAAACAAAAAAAATCAAAACTGCAACATAATTTTTTTTTAACTTACTAAAAGAATTACAAAAATGAAAACTATGACAAGGAGAATGTCATTGATAATCCTATTTCATACATCATACAAACTGATTAAATTTTACTACAGCATATTGTACTTAATACGATTATTGAATTCCCTCCTTCCTCACTTAGATATCTGTTTGTCAGACAGCAGTATCATAACAGTTATGTGTAAATAATTTGTATGTGAACTCTTCTAAAATATATTATTTGTAAACTGAAATTTAAAATATTCAGATATGTAAAATATTGTTCTGAATCAACTCCTCTTAAAAATAATTTAATTTTTTCTCCCACTTCTCTTTTTGAAGAGTGATCCAATATTGAATGGACTAAATATACATGACTGTTTTTGTATTTTCATTTATTTCAAAATAAGTGAGTTTCAGATTAAAATTTTATACATTCATTGTATTATTTAATAAACAATGTAAAAAATATTTTATTATGCCATCCTTTTTTTCTTAAAAAGGACAAGTTGCATAATTCCAAAAATTAGCTAACACTGACATAGAAATATTAAAAGATCATAGAATAAATTTGCTTTTGTTTTAACTTCTTGTTGCTCTCTTAACTTATAAGTTATTTTTGGATAAACATTACTATACTCCAAGGAATTACTTAATTTATTAAAATCAAAATTAAGAAACAGTGTGTGTAAACTTTTTAACATCCAAAATTTATTTTTTTAAGGAAAAAAAAAATAGTTTTACAAATATTATTTAGGAAGAAATTAAAAAGTGGGCATCATAGTAACTCAATTGAATAATTTCAATGCAACAGTCATTTGGATTATTCTTACCATCCTGAATAAAAAGCTGCAAGTAAGATTGATTGCAAGCCAGATGATTAGATAGTATCATATAGTAGTATTTGTAAATGTGATATATTATATATTACATTTACAAATATTAAAATATGCTGTTTTTATATTTAAAAAATATAAAAACAGCATCTTTTATTTTTCTAGCAATTAACTTGTGTACTTTAAAAATATTTTCCATACTATAAGAAACACTGCTATGTAAACATCAATTTTAATATAATGAATTCTTACTAATCCAAACCTGTGCTAATCTGAACTCCATTTAATCCAAATCAATTTAGTTCAATTTTCTGCTAAATATTCCAATCAAAAACTAATCATATAGATTTTTTAAAAACATGTACAGTACATATTAATTTTACAGTTTAGGTATTAAAATGTGTAGTACACAAGTATAAAAATTTTTTAAATACATATTTGTTTACAGTCTAATTTGACTTTTCACTAACCCAAAACAATCCTCATGCAATAATCAGTTTGGATTAGCAAGAGTGCACTATATATATATATACTGTACTACATAAAAAGTTGTTTTCATTATTTTCTTCTCCAAGAATTTTTAATACAAAAGCACAGTTAATTTATTAGAAGGATATGATATTAGAATTAAGAATATATATCAGGTCAGTCCATAAGTTCGTGCGCATTTTTATCTACAAAAAAAGCAACAAAAATTTTTAATTAAATCTTATTTCAATCTATAATGTATTCACCATTATTTTGTACAATTTCTTGCCATCTTGATGGTAGCTTTTTAATCCCGTCTTTGTAAAATGATTTCGGTTTTGAATCAAAATATTCAGAAATAGCCTTTCTCATCCTCAAAAGTTTTTCTTTTAAAAAATTCTGCAAACTGCAAAAAAAAAATGATAATCACTGGGAGCAATATCTGGCAAATATGGTGGATGAGGTAAAATTTCCCAGTTGAAGCTTTTGAGTTGAGCAGTTGATGTTGTTGTCAGTTAGCTATTGACAGTTCATGTGGACAGTTAGCATTTTCCTAGCTTTGAAACTTTTCTGACTTGTGGTAGATGTCTATGAACAGTTCCATGGGATGAATTTAAACGTTCCGCAATTTCATCNCAGGGGGCTACAGTTTGGGGGGATCGCCACCTCTTCATTCGGAGGGTAAATCTTACCATTCGGACTTTTACAGAGCTGTAGAGCATATTGATAGGAACAAAAAAGTCAAAGGAACCGTGCCTCATGGAAATTTGTAAAGAACGCCCACTAGGGGGCATTCCTGGCTACTAGTTCCTTTAGAACCTTTTCTTGATCAATTGGTTACTGGAGATGAAAAGTGAATCCTCTATAATAATGTGATGAGAAAAAGACAATGGACGAATCACATCAAGCAGCCAAAAACTGGCTGCAAAAGGTGGGTTGCATCCAAAAAATTTCTTTTGTCTGGGATATGTCAGGTATAATTCACTTTGAGCTGTTAGAACCTAATCAAACAATTACAGCTCAAATGTATTGTGAGAAATTGAAAAAAAATTGACCATCATTACTGAATAGAAACAGGTTCTCTTGCAAAATGACAATGCCAGACCACACGATGCAAAAATAACTGTACAGAAACTCAAAAGCTACAAATTTTATCTCATCCACCATATTCACCAGATATTGCTCTAAATGATTATCATCTTTTTTGCAGTTTGCAGAATTTTTTAAAAGGGAAAACTTTTGAGGATGAGAACAACAAAAAAGGCTATTTCTGAATATTTTGATTCAAAACTGAAATCATTTTATAAAGACAGGATTAAAAAGCTACCATCAAGATGACAAGAAATTGTACAAAACAATAGTGAATACATTATAGATTGAAATAAAATTTAATTAAAATTTTTTGTTGCTTTTTTTGTAGATAAAAATTGATATGCATGAACTTATGACTGATCTGATATTTCAGGGGTTATTTGTAAAAAATTTTGTTTGATTCTGTGCAATTGTTTCTTTTTGGTGTCCCATCAAATATGGAAAATTTAAAGCAGAATTTTTGGAATATTTTGCTTTTTTATTACCAAAAAAATAAAAATGCTGTTAAAGTAAAAAAAAAAAAATTGTGTGACATGTATGAAGATGTGTTGACAGAACAATAGTACCAAAACTGGTTCACAAAATTTTGTTCTGGCAATTTCAATATTGAAAATGTATCATGTTCTGGAAGGCCAGTTGAAGCTGATGAAGACAAAATAAAGGTATTGATTGAAGCAAACCGCCAAATAACAACACAAGAAATCACTAAGAAAAGTTTCTGAAACTGAACCATTTATGATCACTTAAAATGACTCTGTTTCGTTTCAAAGCTTGATATATGGGTTATGCTTGTTCTTAAAGAAAGATATGCTCTCTTTGGTGGAATTTTAAAGAAATTATTTTTTTTTGAGCTTCTACCAGACAATTTCACAATTAATTTGAAAGTGTATTGTCATCAAATGGACAAATTGAGTGATACCATCAAACAGAAAAGGCCAGAATTGATCAACAGAAAAGGTGTAGTGTTTCAACATGATAATGCCAGATCTCACACAAGTTTGGTAACCCATAAGAAACTGTTACAGCTTGGATGGGATGTGCTACCATACCCAATATTCACCAGATCTGGCAACCTCAAATTATTACTTGTTCTGGTCTTTACAAAATTTTTTAAACAGTAAAACATTTACTTCAAATGAAAATGTCAAAAATCAATTGGATCAGTTTTTTGTAAGCAAAGATCAAAACTTTTATGAATGTGGAATCATGCTACTAACAGAAAGATGGCAACAGATATTTGACCAAAACATTAATATATAATTCAATAAAATATTTATATATTACAAGAAAATTGCTTTTTTTCCAAAAAAAAAAACGAAATTACTTTCTGAACAACCCAATATTATGCAAGAAATTCTTGCCTGACAAAGATGATAATACATTGTCAAAAGTACTTGTGTATATACTTCACATTTATAATAAAAAATAATTAATACCAAAAGACAGTTTGTTTAACATGTTAATATAACAAATTTCTTTAAGAATTAAATAAAAAAATAAATAACTAAAAGTCTGTAATGTTTTGTATTCTTTTACAATGTAAGTTAGCAGTTACTTTCAGATATTTGAATACAGTATCAAGTTTTACAGAATTCTTTGATCAATTTGTTAAGAATTGACATTATCATAATTTGCATTGCAACATCATTTATTAGCTAAATCAATAAAAAAATGACAATTTCTTTTTTTTACAAAAGTGTTCACTTTAAAACCAATTAAAATAAGATGACATAAGATACTTTTAAATAGAAAACTTTTATATTTTGCATGCTTTAGACAAAAAAAATTGAAGCTGACTTAATACTGGAATTTTTAGGCATTGCTTTTAATATTAAACAATTTAAAATTCCTTACCCAAGGATGGAAATATTATAATATATTCAGTATTGCATTGTGGACATGAAACACTTGTTCTACTATTGCCTGACTGTTTTGAATCAATCCAATCTTCTAGACAAATCTGATGAACCCATTTTGTTGTTCCACGACACTGGCATGGCTGCAACCATTCAGCATCAAGATCATCATCATCTACTGCTAAACATACCCAACAAGTACGTCTACTGTAATTAAATAATAAAATATATTAAAATTAATTTTGAAAATTATTTTGAAATTTATGATAAAAATAATTTTATTAATTAAAAACAATATTATATAAGCAATTTATACTATAAAGTATAATTATTAAAAAAAATCATTGAAAACATTATTAGTCATCAATTATAGCCAACTCACCAAATAAACCATATCCAGTTCATAAGCCAGCAGAAAAATTCTTTCTACGAACGTTTTCGTCTATATTTAATAGACATTCTATTTGACTAGCCGTTAGTTCTATATTGTCAATACCTGAGAATGTCTATTACATATAGACGAAAACGTTCGTAGAAAAAATTTTTTTGCTAGCTTATGAACTGGATATGGTTTATTTGGTGAGTTGGATATTATTAGTCATCAATATTAATAGATAATTTTAATCAGGGTTGCAGAGTCTGTACACAAATGCTTTGACTCAAACTCTTTTCAGACTCTGACTCCTTTATTTATATATCAATTAGGATATAAATCATATCTGTGTTAATTACATACTTTTTATATCAACTGAATACTTGCAATATATAAGGCATTTCATCACTCTCAATGTGAATCATCAGACTATTTTTTAGAACCATAACCTATTAAAGATCAGAGTGGGCCAGGAAACATGATAGAATGATACACAGAAGACTGACTTCAACATTGGTTCAGGAAAGAACTAGAAACAATATACTGATGGAAGAGAATATAATTAATGAGAGCAGAAGGTATACAAATAAACAAATTGTATACATAGAGTTGTAGGATTCCATGCTGAGACAATAGAAATGACCTTATTAACATTAAATATTTATTGAATAATTAAAAACAAAAATAGATATATTTAAATATTTGGCCTTTCTTTCAAAACAGTAACATTACAAACTGGTGTTCAGTACACAATCTCTTTTACATAACCCACTTGACATAATTCCACTAGATAGAAATCCAGTGGAATTATGTCAAGTGATCTAGGGGCCAGGGCATGGTACACAAAGCCAATCCATCATTCAGGAAACATTGTATCAAGTAAATTATGCAAGGAAATGGTCTAGTGAGAAAATTCATCATCCTGTTGAAACAGTACCTGGCAGGAAATCAGTTATTGATTGGACATTCTTCACGTAACTAAAGGAGCAAGCACATACCGAGAGCCACTGAATGTATGCAAAAAATTTCAGCTTTNGCAGTCCTTACACTAATTACAGTTTGATTATGAACAGTATTTAATTTTTTGGCTGCATTTGTAGCATTCTCATCACTTAAAAATAAAAAGTATAAAACATGTCTCTTATATTCATCTGTTACTTCCATTTTAACGAAAATAAACAACTGAAATGTTCCCAATTCTGAACAGCATTATATGAATGAGATCCAATTTAACACTTCAGTGTAAAAAGTATCACATTAGACTGGCATTTTTAACAGCAAAACAAGATTTTTCTCAAGGTCATAAAATATGCACAAACTTATGGACTGACCTGATATTACACAAATTATTCATACAAATTGAGAAATATATATCTTGATTACTTCAATTTAGTAAAAATTTCCATAACTTAAATTTTTGATTTATTAACTGTAATTGCTTTTTTTGTTAATAATTAAACAATAATTGTGCTTTGATGTTATTGAACTGTTTTCTGTGTTGCACAGAAATTATTTTGTAATAACAAAAGTACTTGAATTACTAAAAATGAATGTTTAATAATGATTTATGATATTCATATCTTCAAATTAAAATTCATCATTTGATGTTAAAACAATGTTTTGTGTATAACTTATGTGCCTATATCCACACCAGATATATACCTAATTACTGTAAGTAGATTTTATAATTGTAATAATTCATACAGGTTTCAATGGTTTTTTATATTAAAGCCAAATGATTGATGGATTAGTTCAGGTTATATTATTACTATTACTATAAATAATTATATGGTAAGTTATTTGACACTAGTAGTAGTGGTTTGTGCCATACTGATCACAAATTTTAAGTAAATTAATTTTTCTGAAAAAATATTGGGCCATACTATACTGATCACTAAATTAAATTAATTTTTCAGAAAATTTTTTAATAATTTTTTAAAATAAAAATTTTTTGAGTAAATTAAAACATGACAATTTTGAAATAATATTTTAACACTCGTTCCTTCAAATACTTTTTGGAAAGGATGGAATTTAATTTTTTTTAAATATATGAAAAATATACTTACAATTCATCTTATTAAATGTTGAGGTTTGATGACTGTTGAAACCTCTCGATTCTGATGAAAAATTACTCCTTATACGAAGGCAGTTTTTGTTTTCAAGCTCCGATGTCCATAAAAAAGACAAGTGTAAATAACAAAATGAATTTATTACTAAAAGTTAGGTACAAACATGGTTACCTTTCGACATAATCACTGAAGATTGAGGCATTTGTCCTATCTGTGGACGAACTTTTCCATCCCCTTGTCATAGAATGTTGCACCAATGACTTGAGATGGGCCCTAACATTGTTTCGAAAATCATCATTAGTCTCGAACCTCTGCCCTCCTAGCCACTTTTCCTGTTCAGGAAAGAGGTGGAAGTCTTCACACTTTAAAAAGTTTTAAGCTGGGTGGAAGTCTTTGCCATCTTTAAACACCCAGTGTATAGCCCTAATTTAGCACCCATCAACTTTTACCTCTTTTCTGAGCAGAAAAAGTGGGTAGCCACGGCAGAGGTTCAAGACTGATGACGATCTTCAAAAGAACATTAGGATCCATCTCAAGTCATTGGCGGCAACATTCTATGACAAGGGGATGGAAAAGCTCATCCACAGATAGGACAAATGCCTCAATCTTCACGGTGATTATATTGAAAAGTAACCATAATTTTGGTAATAAATTCATTTTGTTATTTACACTTGTCTTTTTTTTATGGACAATTGGAGCTTGAAAAAAAAAAAAACAGCCTATGTATAATCAATCTATCAATTTAAAATCATCAATTATCCATTTTCCATCTTCCACTTAACAATTTTAAAAAAGCTAATGAAGAAAGAATGTTATAAAAAAGTTAGGTAACTAAGGTAATTGAGTACAATTCTAAAAGAAACAAGAAAAAAAAAAAAAAATACAACTCTAAAAGCTTACAAATCTTATTGTACTTTGCATGTGGTTTGAAAACTATTACATTAGTAATGTTTTCAGTCCACTTCTAGGATCTTCCTCAGGCAGAACCTTCTAAAATCTACTCTTTCCAACACTATTGGTGTTCTACTTTGGAATGCAAACGACTTCAATGCATTTGAATTTAGAACCAAAGAGAAGGCATGGAAAACTATGTTTGACCTAACATTATGGCAAACAACGTAGGTGCACGTGATTGGATAAATATAAGGAAAAATTTATAAAAAAAGAAAAATGTTCAAAATTTGAATGTGTTGAAGTCACATGTATTCCAAAACGAAACACTACTAGTACCAGAAAGAGTTGATTTTAGAAGGTTCTGCCTGAAGAATGTCCTAGAAGTAGACCAAAAATGTTAGTAACGTAATAGTTTTTAAACCATATGCAAGTGCAATAAGGTTTATAAGTTTTATTTATGATCAATGCTTTGTTGTTAGAAGATTATCTTAATGAGTACAAGTCTTTGTATTCTCCTCAAATCTGCTTTGAAAAGCACCAATATTCTCAAAATCCTGGATATGCCACTGTTTCCAAACATAATTTTATTTAAGCAAAACAAACTTAAATGAAGATAATAGAAAAAATATAAATTAAGTTTTAGTAATAATAATGTTTTACTATGCAATTTATTAAATATGTGAATTAAACATAAAATTCTCAAAGTTCAGCCGCTTCTACTTCTGTCTTCTATATGTGAATGTCTTCTGTCTCTATCCATATATGATAAACACACTGTCTGTTTTCAGTGTATCAAGTATAGCATAGCTACTAAACAATATCATATACACCTTATATATTATTGTAGAAGGATTTTGGATTATGTAATTATGTAAATATATCTTCTATCTTTATACTATCTATACAGTTCAACTTCGGTTGCGTAGTACAGTTTATCTTTGATATACTGATTAATCAAGTTTTATTAATATTTGAAAAGTTTTTGCGTTAAAATAATTTTGTCACAATATACAATTTTCATATACTTACGAATAATTTTTTATTGCTATTTAATTTTAATCTGAAAATCTACAAAGATTACAGTTTAAGTTAATTATAATATTCACATTACGTAAACACATAATTGTCACAATGCCTTAAATATTACATATGAAAGAAATCACAAACCTTTCTGTATCAGATTCATGTACACCTAAAGCATTATTCGGAGGAAGACTAGACATATTTGTTTTAAGTTAAAACTGAAAATACGAAAAAATTTAAATTGCAAAGTAATAAGCTAATCTTTCAAAATTAAACCATTAAAAAAATTTACTTATTTACATTAATACCAAATGAGAAATCGCATTTTAAAAATCCAATTTTCAAAGATATTACTTTCATATGAAAAACAGATGATATTTATCACATTTTTGCTATCAGCGACACCTCTGAATTTTTAACATCTTATAGAATAATTTAAATATTTTAATTCTTCAATGATTATAGATTAATGACTATTTTCACTATTATAATAAATTGGATTAATTGATTGACAATTGTTAAATAAAAATTTTAAATAATTAACAATATATAGAATAGTTAAATACGCAGACGGCCAGATTGACAAGCGGCTAGTGTTTAGTAGTTTTATTCACTCGGCCACTGATGAGTACTGTACAACCGCTCCGGGAGACGTGTAATCGAATCTGGTCGGATAGAAAACCACCAAAATTTTTTGGGGAGTGCGGATGTGTCGGGCCCCGGCTGCCCCATTGTTGGCCTGGCCAAACACATAATGGGCTTGTTAAAAAGGGAAAAGGGGGAGTTAAAACGAAAAAAATAATATATATTTAGATGTTTAGAACAATCAAAAAATACAGGTATATACAGTATACATTTTTCTTCTAAACATTTTTTTTTCGATAAAATACTAAATTATGATATATAGCATTTGGTATTTTCTCGTATTGAGACTGATAAATATCGAAATAAATCAGAATATATTTTCTTCCTAATGTCGTATTCATATTTTATTGATCATATTTATTATATCTTACGTATATACTATTACAATTGACATTTTGTATATATAAAAATATGTAAATATATATAGTATATGCTGAAAATACAACGAGGCAATGAACTATTGATACATCCAAATTTTGCAAATTTCATTTGGCAAAATGTTGTTATGCCACACAATTACGCGATGTTTCTGATTTCTTGGAATCAACGTTGTCCATGTGGACAGGATGTCGCGGGACAACTGAATGACCATCTCGATAGCCAAATTTAAATCCATACGATCCATTATCAGGGATACAGTATATCAACATAAACCATGAAATTTGGAGACTAAGAAGTATTTATAAGTTACGCAAAGAGTTTATGAAACTAAGCAACGAGAAACAAAAAAAAAAACTCTGTCAATGTATCCATCGGAAGAGCATTTTGCCTTGAGAATAACAAACCATATTTTGAATGAATGTTTTTGAAATAAATTGATTTAGGTAAATCCGGTAAATGTACAGACAATTATCATCTTTAATTAATAATGTATCAGAATCCATAAAATTAGTTTTTATTTATCATCATAGAAACACATGTATGTAAGTTATATAAAAATATTCACAATTAGAAGAAACAATAAATGTCTTCGTACTTTGCCCTTTTTCAACGCCTCGGGAACAGACCAATTTTTACGGGAAAAGACGACCTTTTGGCCTTAAAATATCCTGTTGGAAAAGGACAAAATATGAAGACATTTATTGTTTCTTCTACTTGGGAATACTGTATTTTTATATGTTAAAATTGTCCTGATCATTACATTTATTAATAAAACATATATATGGTTGTTCCTTGGTATCCGAGGAGAATTGGTTCCAGGGCCCACTGCAGATACCAAAATCGCGGATGTTCAAATCTATATAAAATGGTGACGTATTTGCATATAACCTATGTATTGTACGTCGTGTTCAATACACATAAGTTAGTATAGTCAGAAACAATGTAATATTTTTTTCAACACTTACATATTGTTTTCACTTAATGATATGAAAAAGAAAACACAAAATATTTAAAATACAAGCAAATATAAGTTTACTTGCTGAATTTTTCCAAATATTTTTGATTCGAGGTTGATTGAATACACGGATGTAAAATCCGCAGATACGGATGGCCGAGTGTATGTATATATATGTAACATTTAAAAATAATGATAAAAATTTTTATTTTTGTATTTTATTTTTATCTTGTATCTTTAACTAGGACACCGGTATTTACTTATTTAAATAAATTTCAGAATACCAGCAAAATATTTTCAAGGAAATGATGTACAATTCGATTTTTCTGTAGAATTTCGACGATCTCTTAAGTATAAGCGTGGTTACCTGATAAACTGAACTGATTTGGGAGCAAAGCAACGAACTAGAATATACTACATACAGTGGCTGTAGCGACGCCATTATGGAAGAAAATTGAATACACATCAGCCTTTTTTTCTTTTTTTTAATTTTGAAAGTAAATAATAAGACATTTCTTTCTTTAACCATTTATTTAAACGTTTCTAAACAAGACAAAATATTCTGTAACGCTAAGTTAAATGCATTTCTACACATTCTTAATTTTACTTTCCCGACTGTGATATATACATAACAAGAGAAAGCATTGGAATCGTGTCAAATTTGACCCTCAGATTTTTTGTAAAACTCCACGTTTTGATATCTCCTGAACCCAAAAAAATAAAAGTAAAAAAAGGAACAAATATTTCATGTATATGTGTTGGAGTCTGTAAGAAACAAAATTTGGTATGATAGCTTGTGTATAAGGAGCATTAATGCTCCTCCTTATTAATTTTATAGCAACAATACTCCTTATTATTATTTAATAGCATTATAGCTCCTTAATATTAAAGGTGGGAGCAGTGGCGTAGCGTAGTGGGGGCGGCAGGGGCGGGCAGGCCCCGGGCGGCACTTTTAGGGGGCGGCAAAATTTCACAATAAATAATAATAATATCTTGTAAAAATTTGAACCATTTCATTTCATATTTTTGTCGCACCTACGATTCGGACCGATTGAAATGAGCACGGAATTTTTTATTACTTAATTTGTGACGAAACTGAATTTTAGTCTTTTAAATTGAGATACCTGTATAAGGGGACGATGAAATTTTCCTCCACCCCGGGCGGCTGATACCCACGCTACGCCACTGGGTGGGAGGAGACAGAGGGTTTTCATGTATCATATCTCCAGAGATGTAGGACTTAATGAAGGTGTTATTCGTTATTAATTAATATTTACATTTTTTTAAACTCATCACTACACTCAAAATGATCCTTTTTGCCATTAGATAATAATTAAAAATATAAATAGTTATAAGTAAAGGTTTCTTCTTCCAATAGTGAGACTAATGGCATTTATCGCTTCTTTCTTAATTATCCGCAAGCAACAGAGACCAAAATAAAAACAGTTCACTTTATTTCGCCTATTTAACAGTGCATTTCGGATTGGTAATTTTCCAATCCCTCTTCAGGCTCACGGCTTCACTGTCTAAGGTTGTTGTCTACAACATAACGAATAAGTGTTAATTCATGTTAATATATATCATGTTAATATACTCTTTTTGCCCTATGGACACTAAGAGAGCCTGTTTTTAGCAGTCCTTTATGGGTTCAGCCAGGCCTACAATGGGGCGACCGGGTGGTGAGGGACGGGGCCCGACATATCCGGACGGACCGTTTCTGGGGATTTTTCGACTCGTCCGGATTCGATTCCCGGTAGGCTACCATCTTGAAAAAAGATGGCCATCCGGCTGTCAATAGACTTTTGTTATCCAGAACGATGCATATAGTGCACAATTTGTACATATTCTAATGGGTTTCTACATATTAGTCTCTTTCATTTACTGGCATGTTTTCTTTGTCTATTTTTGAAGGAAGGATGTTACTTTTTTCCATTTCCAGCAATGGATTTTAACTTCAACAATATGGTTCATAACATGACAAAGGTCAAAATATAGTTTTTTTCATTGTAAATATTTTCACAGGTTGAAACAAAAAATTTCACCAATTAACTATAACTATAATAAAAACACAAGAATATTATTTATATTATGTAAAAGAAAAAAACACTGTCCGAAAAAAAATCAACAACGTACTGAGTATGGTACGGATCAGACTAACCTGAGTACACTACAAATAAATAATCATGTGGCTGAGACAGTAGCGTAGGTGGGTGTCAGCCGCCGGAGCGGAGGAAAATTTCGCCGCTCCCTTATTTAAGTATCTCAATTTAAAAGACTAAAATTCAGTTTCGTCACAAATTAAGTAATAAAAAAATTCCGTGCTCATTTCAATCGGTCCGAATCGTAGGTGCGACAAAAATATGAAATGAAATGGTTCAAATTTTTACAAGATATTATTATTATTTATTGTGAAATTTTGCCGCCCGGGGCGGCCCGCCCCTGCCGCCCTCACTACGCTACACCACTGTCAGTTGGTCACTCCTGATAGTGGTATGAGAGTCATTGTCAACAAAGCAATACGTTCAGGAAATCCTTCGTCCTCATGTGTTGCCTTTTATGGCAAGACTGCAAACAGCAAATTTCCAGAAAGATAATGCTCGACCGCACACAGCTCAGGTTTTCCAGGAATGTCTTCTTCGTACTGCCACATTTCTTTAGATTGCCCAATCTCCAGATTTGTTTTGTGTTTGCATACGGCAAGGCGATAGTAGAACGATCTGTTAAGGAGAATGCCTCTAGGGAGGACTTTCCTTGGAAAACCGCCTCTATTTATGTGTTACAAATGCGAATAAATCCTGCGATCAGTGGTTCTTTCTATTTGGCCGCTGGTGGGATCCAGGTATGTCACTCATTGAGCATTTCTGGAACCAGATGAGAGTGTTTATGAGTGTGAGAGATCTGGAAAGCAGTTGCAACACTTGTGGACAAGTCTGTTGCAGGATAGTCTAAGGTGCTTGTTTGCTTCAATGCAAGCTCGCATTGTCGCATATATCCAGGAAAGAAATCCTACAAGGTAAGGTACTAAAAGTTGTTTCAATTGTACCTTTGTTCCACAAGAAATTTTGTCCTTGCTTTAATATTGTAATCACTTACTACCATTGTCATTGCGTTGTACTAATAAAGTTTAATTCGTTTCCAACGCCTCCGTGGTGAGTAACATTTTTGCTACGAGTGTATTATTTAGTAAGTTGTACTGTAAATACTGTCATGTTTATTAAGTATTATTGTAAGTTGTGATTTCCTTTAAAATTAACATAATGTGGCGATTTAATTATCAGACTTCGAATGTTTGTTGAAACGTTTCTTTTGGAATAATGCACAGTTCCGCTGGCGAACTTTCTTTAATGGTGTCAATAGATTCAAAACGGCGACTTTTGAGAGCAGATTTTAATTTGGGAAACAAAAAATAAGTATGTTGTGGCTTAGTTCCGTAAATATGGAGGTTGAAGAACAAGTGGCGTTGAACTCTTGGACAAAAATTCTGTTATCGACAATGATGTGTGGGCAGGTGCATTGTCTTGATGCTGTTCTCTCCGAGTAGTCGGCCTTTTCTTCCTCACTGCTTCACGAAGTCGTTTCATCGCCTCTGCGTAGAATTCATGGTAAATGACAGTTTCAGAATCGAAAAAAATATACTGAGCAAGCCCTTCTTCACATTCGACTGAACTTGTCACACCTTTTTGGGTCGCGGTGAGGGTCTTCCCACCCACTCTGATGACTGACTTTTTTCCACATCGTACCCATCGACCCATGTCTCATCCCAAATGATGATGTTTATCATAAAACATCAGACCTAGACCTGCCAGATGCTTTTCACTCACTTGCGCTGTCTGAAAGAAAATCGCAAAACACGCGCGTTTGCATAAATGAATGTAACACAACCAGGGCCGGATTAACCCACTTTGGAGCCCTAGACATTTTCTTCTTACCGGGCCCTCTCCCCCTCTCACAAGAATTAGAACACAGAAAAAAATATAAAACAATAAATAAATCAAAACTAAATAATGTGAAAAACTAAAACAAATCTTAAATTTTTATTAATAAAAAATATTTAATACACAACAATAAATTTTAGTTTTCTAGAAAAGTTTGAACAGTTTGTTTATAAATTTAAAAAATTGAAATTTATTTTATTAAATGTCTAACAGAAGTTGTTATACAATAACAATATTACCTTAAAATATTAATTTTCAACAAGACTATGTCTTGTTTATAAAATCGTACTGCCTGCTGTGTTACCAGCTTAGAGGTATGAAAGAGTACATATCAGGAGTTACAATTTTGCACAGAGTATTAAGTGCCCGAATCATGCGCGCATAAAAAAACCAGACTTGTAGGTACTGAGGGAACCGAAAACCGAGTCAAAGTAAAATACAAAATGGAGACTATTTTTTTCAAAAACGGGAAATTTTCGTTAGGCATCGACAAAAATTCAACCCGGGTAGACGGGTTGCAACAGAGAAATTTCGAAATTGGATAGGTTAATTTCACCGAAAATGTATCGTGGACGACCTCGTGGCCGTGGCCTGAGAAGTTTGAACGATCGCGCCCAAAAGCAGCGATCCAAAGAAGATTGGAGAATGAGAAGATCAGCTTTGAGCGTCAAAGTGATTCCGCTTAGTACTGTCTCCGAGACATAGTCGTGTCCCAAATACGGTTTTGCCGTTTTACTTGTTTAATGTAACCTTTTTGGTTAATATTTAAATAATGTAATATTTTGCTAGTTTTACTAGTATTATACAGTTGTCCAACAGAAAAGTAAACTATCTTATTTACAAATTTTTTCAAAATAGAGTTTGACCAGGGACTTCTAAAAGCAGGGCCTTAGACATTTGTCTCATTTGTCTATGCGATGATCCGGCCCTGAACACAACAACAAATGAAGTTAGAACAAACTACTTAAAATAAAAAAAAAAAACCTTTCGCACTCTGTGGGCACTAACAGGGTCTCTGTTAGCGAGCCCATTATGGATTCGGCCATGCCCATAATGGAGCGGCCGGATGGTAAGAAATGGGGCCCGACATATCCGGACGGACCATCCCCGAAAAATTTCTGGGATTTTTTGACCCGTCTGAATTCGATCTCTCCAGAGCGATAGGCTGCTACCTTGACTGCTCGGCCATCCGGCAATTGTCTTTTAGTAATAAAATTAAGCCTGTAGAATGTGTGTATATGAAATTGATTTATCTTTTCTGTTTTGAATAACATCAAAATAGAATATCTTTTATGTAAGATCGTAGTCATAAAATAATTTAAGTTGCAATGATTTTGAAAATATTTCTATGTTTATTCAAACCTTTAGGTTTATTGCAGGACTGTGGAGTCGGAGTCGGAGTCGGAGTCTTCAAAAAATCCGCCGACTCCGACTCCTTTTTACTTACCAACTTGTTATGTATATAAAACGGAAAAGTATTGGAATCGTGTCAAATTTGACCCTCCAAGTTTTTTTTTGCAAATCCACAAGTTTGGAGACCTCTCGAACCCCCTGAAAAAAGTCAATAAAGGGGAAAAATTTGCGCGCGCGTGTGTGTTGGCGTCTAATTTGTTTAATTTCTTTATTTTCTGTTCTGAGATATCAAACAATATCTCAGAACGGATAAAGTTTAAGAAACGAAATGTGACACTGCGGCTTGCGTATAAAGGAGCATTAATACTATTAAATTTTGGTTCTTAATTAAAGGTCGACAGGGTGAAGACATAAAAGTGGTCATGTGTCATATCTCTTAATGAATATTTTACTCGTTATTAGCGTTCAAAATTTAAAAAAATAAAATAAAACTCGTCTTTACCCTCAAAGTAAGCTTTTTTGCCATTTTATAATAGTACAGTAAAACCCGTTAAGATGTCCTCGCCTAAGATGTTAGAATGTATATGGGGACATGATTTAGTTCAACCACTTTGACGCTTAATAACTAACTCCTGTGTTAAACCATCTGACTCCGATTCTGACCACTCTGACCACAGAAATTATTAGGCTTCAAACAGGGTGAACAAAATCATGCTCCACACACACACACACAGTCTAACATCCACACATATAGAAAAAACCTCGAATCTTCTGCATATCTCGAAATTTCAAGGTGTCCCGAGTCCAAAAATGTAAAAATTTGGGAAGAGTCATTTTTTGACAGAGCGCTACACCTTCCATCTGTTATATATAACAGCCGGAAAAGTAAAAATGATCGAATACATATTTATATACTTAGAGAAGTCTTTTAGCTTTGGAATAAAAAGTTTCTACGTCTATCTTTATTAGATCTCTGTTTATTGAATCTTTTATTCTGAAGTCACGTAATGACATCAGAATTTCCGTGTCTCTTTCGGTAACAAGTCTGCCCCTGGTCGGGTCGGAGTCGGAGTCGGATGGTAAGGAAAAGGCGGAGTCGGTAGATTTTTACGCGACTCCACAGCCCTGGTTTATTGTCATACGTAACAATAAATTATAAAAAATAACGGTTGAATAATGGACAAGTGGAAGAATAAATAATTTTTAAAGTTTTTTATGTGTGTATATACAAAATTAATCTGGCAAGATCATATAATCTAAAAAGTACATTTTAAAAAAGGGTTCAGTAAGTTTATAAAAAAAAACTTGTAATATTTTTCAAAGTAAAATAGATTCCTGAATAATTTCGACTATCTTTTATTTACAATCGTCAGTCTTACATATTTTTTACAGTTACTTTAATTTCAGTTTTTATTATTGAAATTTAAGTTATTTGTTACAAATCAAAATTGGTCCGAACCGATCATAATAGAAATGTACGCAATGTTACATTTTACACCTAGAAGTTATTATCAGTAATGCATAATTTTATTTCGTTATATAATATACAATGATTCCAGTTTACCATGTTTTTAAAAATTTTATTATAAATATTTGGGTGGCGGAGTCACTACAATCCAACATATTGGGTTGTTTTTTTATTTGTGGTTTTAGGCCCTTTACATATTGGGTTGTGTGAAAAACGCTGCTCTAGAACCTTACGGGGCAGAAAGAGCGCCAAATAATTAAAAATACGTAGTTATTATAAATTTATTATTATAAAACAGTTTTTAAAAATAATAAAATGACCTACAGGAACAATTTCTGAGATCAACAGATAGAGAAATGCAAAACTCACGTTGAAAACATTTCAGAATTATATTCTGTACAGAAATCAAAATTAAAACTTTTCGAATTACTGTATTTGTATTTATTAATCTAAGGCACCGGTTAAGAACCACTGCCTTAGATTACCTGCCTCGAGTGTTTCACAAAAAAAAAAAAAAAAAGATTTTAAAGTTTTTATTCAAATTTATTCCCACTGCTATATTCGTAGATAATTCCATGTTTCTATTTTATTCAATATATTAAAGTTTATTGCTTTATTGTTTCCCGAGAATACTAAACATGGAATTGCTTATCAATTTTTGAATGTATTGATGTTAATGCTCCGTGTAATAAAAAGTATACGAAGGGTGTTCCGCGGCCTCAGAAAGGTTGAGAACCACTGATCTAAGGTAATAGATAAATTACAGTACATCTTATTTCTACCACAATATGCAAAGATATAGTGGTATTGCATACTGATATAGATATAGGCTACTATTTGGTTTCTATCAATAAGTCATCCATGGTAAAGACACGTGAATGTAATAACCATAAATGAATTTTTATTAATAGAAGTAGAATGTACGGCAAAAGTCTATCTCAGTACATAATATTGTTCTGTTAGCATATTATATATGCTGTATAATATAAATATAATTCTCTCTGTCCTGAGAACCGAAAGATCTTTTAACAAATCCTGCAGACTGGTACTAAGAGAACTTCAGGTTGGCTTATACATTTCATATTTAAAACACTTAAACAATTATGAAACATATCAACAGTTTTACCATTTTTTTCTTATCAATAATTGACAATATTATTGTTTTTTTAGCACAAAATAAAATAATCTTATGTGCATTATTTTTTATTTCTAATTGTACTGTAATTTACTTTAATAATATAAGAAAATAATTTTGCTGCGAGTAAAAAATAGAATTAATAATGATATCGAGTGTATATTAATAGGTTTATTAAAGGTTAATAATATCAGTTAGGTTTGAGAAATTTTGTTAGGAAAATTTCTAAATATTTAGTTATTATTAATAGTAAGAATATAAAAAGTAAATTACGTATTGAATATTAATTTAAAAAAATAGAAGATCGATTTTCGTCTGCTTGAGGTCGCCTTATCTCTTCCTTCCAGGTTCCATTGCAAGCGGAAGGGGGGAGTGATGCGCGAGGTGCATTCGCAGAATCGTTTGGTTGCCTTGGTAGCGGAACGCATTGGAGACGAAGAAAGTCATTTGGTTCTGTTGTGGAAAAAACAAACGGATCCAGAACTCAAATCTTGATGGGGGATTATAATTACGGCGTTACGACTACCGTAAGAACGTTGTCGCCGACTATCGATTACCAGCAGACGAGCGCCACGACGTCATTATTCTATCCGGGAAGCGAAATGCAAGATGAGTTATTGCTAGAAAAGAATCAGAAACAGTTGAATGAGAACAGCGATGAGAAAAGCGAAGAGGTTGTGAATGGACAAAACGATAAGAAAGTGACTACCGAAACGTCGACATCTGTTACCGCGTCTTCACCTTTGCAACAATTCGGATTTACGGAACCGTCAACTACAGCATCAAATTTCTGGTCGACGGATGATGCCTTCTTGCAGGGACTCCCTGTTCTTAATGGACAAATTCCCTTTCAGAATATAACGGCTAACTCTATTTTAAATACGAACTTGAGCAATCAGATTCTCCCTCAACCCCAGAGAAGGGCTATAACAGGTGCACATAATTTCAGTCAAAATAGGCAACCGAATTTGTACAAAACATACGCGAATTGGAGTAATCCGACGTGGACTACGTCTCAAACTCAAAATACATTATCTGCTTGGAATAATCAGAAGAGGTCTGTGCCAAATCTGAATCCCATTTCACCTTTAAAGAAATCACCTCCAGCCATAGGTCAGCCATCAATGTTAATATCACCGTCCAAATTCCAAAGGAGTACATCTTTACCTATTGGAAAACCATTTCCTCATAATATCCCTTCTAATACTGGATATGATGTCACTAACTCAGAAGATATCAGGGATGGAAATGTTATGTTACCATATCAGGTGAGTCATACAATCATCTCAGGCCTCTAATATTCACTAAATTGTTTTTTAATTTTCAATCCTTTATTTCATTATTATAATTTAGATTAAAGTCAATTTAAGATTATAAGACGGTGGGTCTTATTTTTTCTTTTTTTATAATTATGCAGTTATACATAAATGTTTGTATAGTTGCATAAATATGGGTATAATTGCATTTGTAATAATTATATAAAGTAGTAAATTGATATTTTATTAATGTTTTGTGTATCAAATATCATTGAAGGCATACGAGGTTTTATTTTTAAATGCTGTATATCATTAACCGATTCACTTGAAATATAGATTTATTAACCATATTTTCATATTTACTAAAATATATGCTAAGCTTGTCTTATAAGTGAGTGTAAAAAGCTGCTTGCTTAAATAAATTGATAAAATTAAATGGATAAATAAAAACTAAAATTAAAAATTAGCTTCACTCAGATAATTTATGTTAAATATGAAAATGTACACGATTTTTTCTGAATAACCAATGTTTTAATTTGAAAAGTCAACAATGGTAAGAAATGAATCAGTTTAGAGTACAAATTTTAAGAGCAGTATTGAATATCTTTTTGTAGTATATAATTAAAAGTGGCCAAGCATTGGTATAATGAAGTTGTTGAAAGTTGAAAAATCTAAATTCTAAAATGCTGAATCTAACCTGTATACTTAAAAAGTATTTCGTTTTAATTTTCTCGGTTTGGTTTTCGTTTATTGAGAGCAGAACTGTCTTATTTTGAAAAACTAGAACTATGCCTTTAGTTATTCATATTTTATTGCAGAAACATTTTTAATGTTGTTAAAGCATTAATTTTAATTACAAAAATATTTATATTACTGTAATGAAAGAATGTAATGTAAATAAAACAAATGATTAAAATTTAAGTTGTGAAAGAAAATATTACAAAATATCAAATTAATTAATTTTTTTTGATTTTTAAACTGTAATTTTTTTTTAAATATGTATATGTTGATAATGTATATGTATATGTATATGTTAAATGTAATGTATATGTATATGTTAAATATGTTGATGTATATTAATATGTATGTTATAATGTTAGATAATTAGAAAATAATACTGTAGTCTTAAAATAATTGAATAGTTAAACACAGAATGCAAATTCTGTGTTATTGGAAGAAAACACTTTGAATAGTTAATAAGATGATTAATCTAGAGTTAGTGATGTCATATAGCTTTGAAATTTTCATTTAAAAAATTTTTAGCTTTACTATTTTTGCATTAATATTTTAAAACTGTTAAATCTCCAAAGATGAATATTGGTCGGAAAATATTAAAATATGTTTGTGTGTTTGTTTTTTGTTAAAAGTAGTTTAAATATAGAAACAACATCGCTAGACCTGATATATAATATAGCTAGACACCAACCAAATGCCGAAATTCTATTTTCTTTTTACTATATTTAATTTAAAATGAGAGATTTTACTGATATTCAAAAAATTTTAATAATTTCCACAATAATCAAAATTTTGTTAAATAAAAAAACTAGAAATTTATGATAATGAAAATAAAAACAAAAAATACTATAAACACAAGCATAATTAGATTTATTTTTATAACCTTGCATATTTATTTAATTATTTTTATGCTATTATGTTATGTTAATTAGTAGACAATGCGGTTTGGATAAAATTTTCATTAATAAAAATGTATATATTATCAAAAATTATTTTTAAGGGAATGGTCATTGTAATTTGTTTCATTTTATTATTTATTTTAACATGAAATCTATTTAAATAGTTAATAAAATTTAAAATGATCAAAATTATTGTTTTAAATAAAAATAAAATTTAAGAAATGTATNGGAGAACACTCATTTTATCTGTAAAGTTGATTGCAACGAATTGTGCAACAAATGAACTTGCCAAGACAGACTATAAAAAATTAATTTTCTATGTAATATTCTTAATTGCAAAGAAGCCAAATCTGGCAATGTTGCTCAGAACTGACTAAAGCGCCACTTGTAATCGTCCAATGCGCCAAGTTTGGCGCATGCGCCACGGTTTGGCCACCCCTGTTTTAGATGATAATTCTTATATTTTGAAAAATAAGTATGACAATAAGCTTATAAATTGCAATGTGATTTATTTATTTCAATATTATTAAATGAATTTTTAAGTTATTCTACTAAATTTAACAAAGATCAGAGTTTAAAGAAAAATGTTCAAATGCTTTTGAGTACTAGTTCTCATCATCCTACTTTGTATGCTTCCTGTTCCATTAAAGCAATTTTATTATAATTTCATTATTTTTGGAATATTAATCATATCTTTTAAAATTGTTCCGACGACTCAGAATCATATATAGCAATGTGGGGTCGGAAATGCTTTCCTGACGTGATAGATGGTGTTGCGTGAAAGTTCCGAGTGTTCTTGCAGGGAATTGTCATTTCGCACAAGGATGTAGAGTTAGCCGATTTGCATTTGGTGTACGGGCCTGCAGATTGTAGTGGGCCCGCTGCACAGCACTTGTATGTGGAACGATATCTGATGAGGTGTATTCCTAGCCATAATTTCTTTGCAAGTCTGCACCAGAGGTTAGCTGTTTCTGTGTACATCACCACTTCAGGAAAAAATTTCTGACCCTGCATTGCTATATGATTTTGAGTCATCGGGATGCATCCTACCCTGTATAGGTGGCACTCAAACAAATGATCATTATGTACATTATAAATATAAAGTTAGAAATTATAAGAGTCACACCATTTTTTTAAATGAGTTATTCCTTATTATTTGTCTATGAAAAAATAGAAAGCTTCATTAAGTATAACATGGTAACATGGTAACACATCCACACAAGAGTAATGTCTTGACTTCCTTATTTTATTGATAAATGTTAAACACACTACATTTAACATATAGACTGTTTATTGTCTGTTTGGGAAGTTAGATGTAGATTAACAAGAATTATCATTTCTCTATTAGTTGCTATTCACTTGTATTAATACTAAAAAGTTTTTATTTGATGGCATTATTATGCTTAAATATATTTAATTTAGTGATAATTATGAGAAACTTCTACAGAATACAGAGAAATTTAAAAATGATTAACTGTAAAAATGAAAAGAATTTTATTTCTTGAAGCAATTTTTCAGACAATGAATGATTGCTTTGTAAATATTAAGCAAGGATAGTAACATTTTAAAAATCTAGATTAGTCCAGTTTAAAAATTTGAAATTATCACATTGTAAATTTTTATAAATTTTATATTTTAAGTTTTAAAAACCTAGATTGCAAAAATTTATCCTAACTTTATCCTGTTTTTTCATACAGTGGAGTCTGGTTAACTTGAATTAGTTGTGGAAAAATTCAGATTTTGAGTTAAAAAGTTTTGAGGAATTTGAGTTAACCAGTTTGATTTAACATGTTATGCTAGATAATTGGGGAAAAAAAATGACTGAATTATCTCAATTTGAGTCCTGGTTAAGGGTTGTCTGTATTTCAAATCCATAGTTTTCAAATGGAAATGATTTCAAAAATTTTATAATCTAAAACACTATGATCTTTCTGGTTAAATTGTCCATCAATATTCTAAAATATAAATTTTCGTCTATAATTTCGGATGTTTTTCATTAGTTTATCCATATTTATTTTTCAGTTTTATGAATGTAAGAGAATATTACTAATTATAAATGCTTTAATAACCTTTTAACATAATCCAGTAGAGAAAAAAATGAATATTTTGTGTATGAAGTTTTTATAATGTTATTCTAATTTTGGTGCTGTTTTTATAATTATGTTGATTTTGTATGAATGTTAACATTGATTTTGTTTCAAAATGAATAGTCTAATGTTTGAATAACATTAATGAATTGATTAGAATTTCTTATGTGTGTAATTTTTTAAAACTGATTTGTATTAAGATGTATGAATTTTATTTATTCAGTGTTTTAGGATTTCATATACCAGTACTTCCACTTTTAATAAGTGATTATTATTATTTTAAATGCTAGGGATACAAAATAATTATGTGATTTTTTGGAGAAAATAATTATGAAAAAATAATCGTATTAGCATTTATATTTTCTTTGAGTTTATGCACTATAAGATGCATGAATTGTTTTAGATCAGGGGTGGCCAACCTTTTGCATACCATGCGCCAATTTTTTGATAGACGAGTTCAGATGCGCAGTGGCGTACCGTGGGTGTTAGCCGCCCGGGGCGGAGAAAAATTTCGGCCACCCTTTAATCAGGTATTNTTGGCTTTAATTTGAGTATGTTTTTCGCGTTGGAACGAATTATTTGGTTTTACATGTAATCGTATGGGAAAAGATGATCCACCTTACGACATTTTCATGATACAATCTCAGTTTCAGAATGGATTAATTTCGTATCCTGAGGTACCACTGTAATATGAAGTAAAACATCTAATCTTGAATTCTTTTCTGAATTCTCTCCTTAAGTCAAACTGGATTGTTGATCCCAGTAAACACACTACATAATATAATGTATTTTCTACTTCAAAAGTCAAAAAAATTTTTACTTATCTCAACATTATCTTCTTTAAATTGAATTGATAAAACTCAGATGGTGCTAACCAACCTTAAAAGTTCTTCAAATCCTCTCAGCACATTGGTTAAGAGGTTTCAATAGAACTAGATAAATAGAATCTCACCTAAACGTAAAATTTCCAGCAATGAAACACCCAAATTCAATATTTGAACATTTTTGGACACTCCTTTATCGGCCTTCTTCAGGAAATGTCAAACGAAAATAACTATTCTATTTATAGAATGTAGCAGCGTTCTAATTTTCACATGTTTCAAATCAGTTTGAACAATGGTTGTGACATATTGTAAGCAATGTATATTCCTTTAGGAGTCTAAATAATACTTCCATGCGTTTGGTATGGGAATGTAATCAGTGTTGATGCATTCTAGTCTTATGGCAGCCCTGTAAATTTCTGGGATTTCTTGAGAATACTTGATTTTCTCATAATTCTTGTTTTTATTTAGAATAGAGTTCTTCATCCATGACAACCAACATGAATATATTTTGTTTCCAGTGCTTTATGTACTTGTGAAGTCTTACATTAATTAACATTTATTTGCAAAACACCTAAATTTTCATGTAGATATTTTTTTTAGTTAATTTATGTAATGTATTATATGAAATTTGATTTTTGAATAACTTCAGTGTAGCATAGAAAGGTAATTTTGTAATATACTTAAATTTATGATATTTATTTAAATTGTTATCATAATCTCACATATTGTTCTAATAATGATTCAGATAAATACATGGACTTAAATATATCACAGAATTACATTGTTTATTCTACTGCTTTGTACTTTGAATAAAAAATTTTCATTTTTCACATACCTCTATATGTAGAACTTGGCATAACTCAAGCTTGCCATTTCTTGGTTTCTTCCATTTTTTACTAATTTTATTTCTATTGAATTTTCAAATCATTAATGCTTTTTGTTAATATAATATTTCTGATGTCATTTAAATTAAAGGACTATATTAATAAGATTCAACATTTTGAATCTTATTGAGAGATATATTTTCCCTACAAAATGCAGCAAAATACCAAAAAGTTTCAAAAAAGATGTCAAATGTATCAGTTTCATGCTCTGCTTGCTTCCTGCATTTTGGGCAATCAACAAATTTCTAGATTGGTTGCTTATCAAGCGGATTGCCACCACTTTTAAATTCCACATTTGTTGGTAGAACTACAGGAAGGTCTTTTTCTGGAATTGGCACAGTTCCACAATCTTTACAATAAATAATAGGTATAGGGCATCTCAAATAATGTTGCCTTGAAATTCTCTAATCGTGTACATGATAGTTTATTGTTTTTGTACCTGTTCCTATTTCCTCAAGCTTTTTAATGATTACTTCCTGTGCTTTACTGACTGTCAGTTCATTTAAGAATTCAGAGTTGAACATCATTCTTTCACCAGTATAGGTTTCATTTAGATCCTCTATCATCTGAATAGCTTGACACTGGGATCAATTGTAAGAATTCTGGATTCCAGTGTCATGCTCTGGAATGACATCCAATTGGGCTGAAGAAATAATCAGATAATAGGTAAACCACATGCAAATTCAAAATCATGTTAATAATGTGCAGGGCACCCAAAAATTGCACCTTCTCCATACTCCATCAAAACAAAATTCACTATATAAAGTGGTAATTCCTTATCGAGAAATGAGGGTTTTACATTCAATTCAGTATAAATTCCAAATTTTTCATTATTTTCTTTTTGATTTTATTTCCTAGATCCTAGTGTCAGCTACTTGGATGACAGAAGAAGAACCTTCTTTTAAATCCTGCATAATAGAATGCTCTGCTGCTGCTACAAGAAAAGATGCTCCAAAAAAAGTATGAGAAGTTGTAAAAACCTTTAATTTCTTATTTAGGCCAACCATTTCAAACTCTTCTTTCTTCTTCTTCATCTTTACTTTTTCCCATGTTTATATGGGGTTAGCATTTACTCCATTTCTTCCTATCAAGGGCTTCTTGTCTCTTAAGTCCCATCTGATTCAGGTCTTCATCCACTTTATCTTTCCAATGCAGCCTTGGTCTTCCTCTCTCCCTCTTTCCCTTTACTACCAGTTTACAGACCCTTTTTCCAACATAATCTTCACTTTTACATACTATATCGTCAAACCACCTCAACCTGCAATCTTTCATTAGAGGCTCTGTTAAAGTGGGTCCCTTGAGTTCCCACTCAAGGGATCCACTTTAACAGAGTCTCTAATAAAATTGTTTCTTATTCTATCTTTCCTTGGCACTCCACACATCCATCTCAACATTCTCATCTCCACCACCTCCATTTTTCTCTTGGGTTCTCGTAATTGCCCATGTCTCTGCCTCATACAACAATGCAGGTCTAACAACCAATTTGTACAATTTACCTTTCAGTTTGCAGCTAACTTTCTTATTGCATAACACACTGCTCAACTACATCCAGTTCATCCATCCACATTGAATTCTAAGTTGCACTTCAGAGTCCAGTCCTCCCCCCCATCTCAACAAAGACCCCAAGGTACTTAAAACTTGAAACCAAAGGAAGCGGCACATTTTGGATTTTAATATTGCACTTGTCCCTGCCATTCAGAGTCATATAAGTTGTTTTAGTTCTGCTAATATTCATTCCAAAACTTTCCTCCAATCTTCCAGTTTCTTCTCAGCCTTGGTTTGGGAAAGTTCACAAAGCACAATATCATCTGCAAACAGCATACTCCACTTCACATCACATGTCAACATGTCCACTATCAGGTCAAACAAATAAGGGCTAAGGACCGATTCCTGATGCAAACCAACATTAACGAAGAACCCTTCTTTAGTGCCCACACTACTCTTAACTTGTGTCTCTGTTTCCTCTTACATTTCTTTGATGAGCCTAACATGTTTTTCTGGAACATTATTTTCCCTCAAACATCTCCATACCACTTACCCTATCATAAGCCTTTTCTAGATCTATGAACACCATGTGCAAACCTTCCTGCATTTCTCTGCCTTTCCATCAGCTGTTTTAGAGCAAAGATAGCATTAATCGTACGCCTTCTTGGCAAAAAGTCAAACTGTTTCTCTCCAATCTCAGATTCCTGTCTGATCCTTTTGACAATTATCTCTAAAATCTTCATAGTATGGGACATTATACCTCTGTAATTTCTTCAATTCTGTACATCCCTTTTACCTTTAAAGATCAGCACAATAATGCTCTTTCTCCATTCATCTGGGATCTTCTCCTGCTGCCAGAGTTTCTTCATAAGGTCCCAAAGGATATCAATTCCCTCCTCACCCAAACCTCTTCAAGCCTCAACCGCAATCTGCAGTGCTTATTGCTTTTCCCATTTTCATTTTCTAAGTACACTTTCCACTTCTTCTCTGCTAATATTTTGCACCACTCCTTCATTTGCCTCTCCATTCTTGTATAATGTTCTGGGGTTTTCTTCATTCAATAAATTCGTAAAATATAAAATATAGGAACTGTTCCACTTTCGGCACTGGGGTGAAATCAACGTTACACTATCTGGAACCTGTGACCAGTACTCTATGTGTATATATTGTATATCGCTTGACAAACGTTTTCGAGCGATCTGTTCGCTCTTCTTCAGGTCGACTGAAAATTCCCCGGACGGAGTGTATATTATTTGTTGGGATTGGGTGTCGGTTCCAACTGGGTGGGTCACTTCTGGCATGCACGGTTGCGTGGTGGGGGAGGAAATGGCGGGTTGGTGTCTAACAACGATTGCCAGGCCATAGACAGGGTTAGCTCTTCCTTCCGGTTAACGCAGGTGGTTAGCCAGCAAGGTGTACCGATGGGTAGCCCACTCTCGGGTGACCTCTGTGAAATGGTTGTCAGACAGCTCGAAAGTAAGGCCCTCCCACCTTTCCTTCCTAGCATCCTGATTTATAAAAGATATGTGAACGACATTCTTATCGTATGGAGAGAGGTCCCCGACATGATATCTTTCGTCAGAACAATCAACAACAACCCTTTCGGCCTAACCGTTGAACTGGAGCAAGCTAGTACAGAGGAAGTCCATTTCCTCGACATTGGAATAAAAATAGTAGGACCCACCCATCCGCATGGCTGTATATCACAAGCCCTCATCCACCCCCACGTACATACCAGCCGATTTTTGTGACTCGTTCCCGTACAAGGCAGCTGCCTTTAGGGCTCTGGTGGAGAGAGCGTTTTCACACTCATCTACCATGCAAGCCCTAACAAACGAATTAGCCCACATCAAAAGGATAGCAACTGAGCACGGGTTCCCGAACATGACACGCTGCTTGGTTGAATGATACCAACGCCAGAAACACGCCCTAACTGCAAGAAATGCCACTGACTTGCAGCAAGATAGCCCAACACGGGTCCCCATCACATTCAACACGCACCTCAAGACTGTGAATAAGAAGATAGCCAGAGAGCATGGGATACAATTGGCATACAGAAGATGCCCCACAATTTTCCGTATCCTACGGAACGATAAAGACCCTCCCGATCACACCAGACTCCCCGGAATCTACTCTATCCCACTCTGGGACAACAGACAAAACGCGGACCTACTATACATCAGCTCGACCAAGCGCTCCTTATACACCTGCCTGCATGAACACCAAGCGGATATCCGACACAGGAGACTAACCACATCCCTGGCCACATATGCATCGGATACTGAAATTGAAGCGCAACTCGAGAAGGCTACTATCATCATCAACACGTCCCACCAACAGCATCTCAGGTGGCTGGAGGCTGCGGCTATCTACAACGCCGGCCGGCTAACCACCTGCGTTAACCGAAAGGAAGAACTAACCCTGTCTATGGCCTGGCAATCGCTGTTAGACACCAACCTGCCATTTCCTCCCCCACCATGCAACCGTGCATGCCAGAAGTGACCCACCCAGTCGGAATAGACACCTGATCCCAACAAATAATATACACTCTGTCCAGGGAATTTTCAGTCGACCTGAAGAAGAGCGAACAGATTGCTCGAAAACGTTTGTCAAGCGATATACAATATATACGCATAGAGCACCGGTCACAGGTTCCAGATAGTGTAACATTGATTCCTAAAATATACTTTCCATCTTTCCTTGACCCTTTCACAATCTTGTAATACTACTACTTTATCATCTTTAATCAGTTTAATAAATGTAAAATCTTTTGATGGCTTCTCTTGCTTTGGCAATTCTAATCAGCTGCCTTTCACCACCTTTCCTTTTGAAAACTTTATAAGCCTCTTCAAAAGCCTTTGCTTTTGCAATAGCCACTGCTTTTTTAGTTGTTTTATTTACCAAATGGTAAGTTTTTTTTATCTTCCAGCCTTCCCATCAAATCCCACCTTTTCTTTGCCTCTTTCTTTTGTTTAACTGTGCATTTACCTCTGCATTCCACCACCAAAGTTCCTTTCCTTCTGGCAATCTCTTTCCTGAAGTT
This sequence comes from Centruroides sculpturatus, assembly GCF_000671375.1. Classification (NCBI taxonomy): domain Eukaryota; kingdom Metazoa; phylum Arthropoda; class Arachnida; order Scorpiones; family Buthidae; genus Centruroides; species Centruroides sculpturatus. The sequence continues at coordinate 218,367 of NW_019384681.1, forward strand.
TTTCCTAAAACCTCTTTTCCAACTTTCAAAATGCAATTACTATTCAGTAACCAGCATGTTTGCACATCATCTGGGAACTGGATTTCTTTTAACACTTTTACCTTAAACTCTTTCCTTAATTCCTCCTCTTTCAAATTCCACCATTTGATCTTTAGTTTAATCTGGCTAACACAATTCTTACAATGGCCCATAAGAAAGTCACAATCCACCAGGAGAACTCTATGTTGTGCAGCAACACTTTCTCCATTTAACATCTTACTGTTTCTTACTTCACTCAGATGTCTCCTGCAGCACAAGAAAAAATCAATCTGGCTGGATCTACCTCCACTCATATATGTAACCAGTTGATTTGCTTTCTTCTCAAAGTAGGTGTTAACTAGCACAAGGTCAAAAGCCACAGCATCATCGACTAGTCTTTCTTCCTCTCCATTCCTTTCTCCCACACTCTACCTCCCAAGAATTCTTCTTTTTGCATTCTTCCTTTTCCCAACATGACCATTTAAATCGTCCTTACAGATTAATCTCTCATTCATAGGAACACACATTATAACTTGGTCAAGATCTGTCCAAAAGTTTGTCTTTTCTTCTTTTCCACTACCTGGCTGAGAAGCATACACACAGACAATCATAATGAAAATTCTACCAACATCTAACTTAACACTCATAATTCTATCACATCTTTGTTTAACCTCGCAGACTCTGCCTTTTAGAACTTTATCAATTATGATACCAACTCCTTTCCTTCCTCCCTTATTCGCTCCACTCACAAACAGCTTATATCCTTCACCAAGTTCTTAAGCTTTATTTCCTTTCCATCTTGTCTTTTGCAGGCACAAAATATTCACTCTCCTTGTTTGCATAAGATCAACCAACTTTCTACTCTTCCCATTCAATGTTCCGATGTTTAAAGTACCTATTCTTATACTTGTCTTCTTTCTCTTCTCTTTCTGAACAAACTTCTTTATCTGAACCTGTCCTTGTTTCGGTAGCCCCAGCTCATTTGACAAAGTTTTTGGAAGACATGACTGTGCATTGCTTTGAGAGGATATCCTAACACAGTTATAACTTACTTGTAGTCTAGCAGACATTCCATGTAGTTTTGGCATAGGTTTTACGGCTGGATGCCCTTCCTGATGTCAACCTATTTGTTATAAGGCTAAAAACATATACAGTCGACCCCCCCTATAATTACGGTCCCAATAATTACGATTCTTATAAAACTGTGAAAAAATTGTGACGGTATCCGTAAAAAAAGGTAAAAAAACTCCTATAATTACGTAAAATGTCATCGGGCAGCCGAACTACTTTCCCGCCGTCCATAGCGCCACGCTACGGAGAGATTTCTATCGTCTGGACAGTATTATATAAATTATATATAAATTAGGTACTGTACATATAATTATATATTAATTATATATAAATTAGGNCTTGGTAGCACTCAATTATTGGTGTTTGCTGCACTTGAGTTTTTTTAGACCCTTCAGGGGACTACGGCCTTGCAGCCTAAAAACTACATGCCAACATCAAACATAGAGGGTACTGTAGACTTATGTATGCCATTCAGAGGGATCCTACTTTTCTCTACTGTCTATCTCCTTGCCCTCCCCTTTCCCTTACCCTTTTTTCTAAGTCAGAGTAAAACTACAAAAGCGGCACCATCATCGTCACCGATCTTAGAACCATCAACTGTCAGTGTAAATCCTAAACATGAAATGATCACCTGGATCTTCGAAATAAATGTCAGGGACAAGCTGATGGGAGGGGTGGTAATCGTTAGTTGAAAGGGTATTTTTGTCGATGCTGAATTTTTTTATTAGGATTAAAATAAACACACTAGTCTTTCACTGAAATCTAAAATAAACTGATAAAACTTTGAATTTACTGTAAAATAAAAAATACACAATAGTACAATTAAAGTACAATATTACTCACATAAAAATTACTTATTATACTTTTGTTTTTCTTTTTAAGAGGTTACTTGTTTTATTTTATTTTACACTAGTGTTGATAAGATAGTTCAGAGAGCCTACAGAAGATTGCTGACAATCATTATATTATGTAAAAACTTAATTTCTGAAATTAGTACATTCTGAAGTCAATTACTATATTTATCAAATGAATGTGACATTTAAAAAATCTTAAATTGAAATTCTATGTCAATTGAGGAACCTTAATTGTCAGAAAAGTAAAAGTATGGTCACTAATTTCAATAAATTTCAATTTTTTGTTATTAGATTGTTGAGTTGTGTAGTGTTATTTACAATATCCAACACCCCAAAATATTTTATAAAAAATAATTTCATTATCCATGCATCTTACATAACAATAAGCATTCAACTGCAAGTCACTATATTATAAAAAAAAAGTTATTTTAAATGTTAAACTTTTTTATACTTAAATTAAAAAGAGTGTGTCTAATTTTTAAGTTGTATTATGATTCTATAATATATTCTGAAACTGTGTCTTCTTTTATTTGAATAATTTGTTATCACTACTAGGTGCATATACAGACACTTGGCAATTCTGTCATCAACTTTTATTTGAGAATTTTTTATTAGCCGATAAATAAAAAATTTGGCAAATAAAAAATTCCCGAATAAAAGTTGATGACAGAATTGCCAAGTGTCTGTATATGCACCTAGTAGTGATAACAAATTATTCAAATAAAAGAAGACACAGTTTCAGAATATATTATAGAATCATAATACAACTTAAAAATTAGACACACTCTTTTTAATTTAAGTATAAAAAAGTTTAACATTTAAAATAACTTTTTTTTTATAATATAGTGACTTGCAGTTGAATGCTTATTGTTATGTAAGATGCATGGATAATGAAATTATTTTTTATAAAATATTTTGGGGTGTTGGATATTGTAAATAACACTACACAACTCAACAATCTAATAACAAAAAATTGAAATTTATTGAAATTAGTGACCATACTTTTACTTTTCTGACAATTAAGGTTCCTCAATTGACATAGAATTTCAATTTAAGATTTTTTAAATGTCACATTCATTTGATAAATATAGTAATTGACTTCAGAATGTACTAATTTCAGAAATTAAGTTTTTACATAATATAATGATTGTCAGCAATCTTCTGTAGGCTCTCTGAACTATCTTATCAACACTAGTGTAAAATAAAATAAAACAAGTAACCTCTTAAAAAGAAAAACAAAAGTATAATAAGTAATTTTTATGTGAGTAATATTGTACTTTAATTGTACTATTGTGTATTTTTTATTTTACAGTAAATTCAAAGTTTTATCAGTTTATTTTAGATTTCAGTGAAAGACTAGTGTGTTTATTTTAATCCTAATAAAAAAATTCAGCATCGACAAAAATACCCTTTCAACTAACGATTACCACCCCTCCCATCAGCTTGTCCCTGACATTTATTTCGAAGATCCAGGTGATCATTTCATGTTTAGGATTTACACTGACAGTTGATGGTTCTAAGATCGGTGACGATGATGGTGCCGCTTTTGTAGTTTTACTCTGACTTAGAAAAAAGGGTAAGGGAAAGGGGAGGGCAAGGAGATAGACAGTAGAGAAAAGTAGGATCCCTCTGAATGGCATACATAAGTCTACAGTACCCTCTATGTTTGATGTTGGCATGTAGTTTTTAGGCTGCAAGGCCGTAGTCCCCTGAAGGGTCTAAAAAAACTCAAGTGCAGCAAACACCAATAATTGAGTGCTACCAAGAATAGCTAAGTGTAGAAGTTAGTACCAAGTGGCTATTACTAGGAAGACTTATATCTACTTAATACTAATAAAACTGAATGAGATTGTGAATCTTAATACTACTTAAACAGCTGGACAGACAGCACAAAAAAGCAAACAAACACAATGACAAACTAGATAAAATGAATGGACCGACAGAGACAAATGAGCAAGACCCCAAATTTTTATTTACTTATTTTTTATTTTTATTATTTTTTTTATGTATTTATTTTTTTTAAACATTAACGTACTAACTAAACTAATCTACCATAACCTAGGACAAATCTAACCAAATGACTAAAACTAACAAACCCTAATCTAATTTAACCTAACCTATCATAACCTAACCAGAAACCAAGCTAAGAGTAACTAAACTAACTTACAACTAGGACTAACTGAATTTAGACTGAAAAAGAAGACAAAATAAAAATTAAAATACAGAGTTGAAAGGCAGCTATATACTGACAGTTGAAACAAAGTAAGGGAAAGCTTTATTTCAACTGCCATCTGTGCCCCAGGAGTGAGTACTCTCAAGAGCCCTACTAAGGGATATGAATATGAGTAGATGATGGAACATTGTACATGTTGGACCAGTTGCAAGGCCAGTTGTACTCTTCAAGAATAGCAGCTCTCATTAAACTATCCCTAATGTGATTGTACCTATTGCAGAACAAAACTAAGTGTAGTGGTGTTTGGTCCTCCTGAATACCACAATCGCATTGTGGATTGTCCCCAAGGTTAAATCTATGCAAATATTGCTTAAAGTTGCCATGTCCTGTAAGTAGCCAAGTCAGGGTGTAACTAGGGTAAAAGTGGCAAAGAATTGCAGTAGTATCAACCTTGGAGATGAAAGTATAGGTGAGCCTACCAGTGGTGTCATGGTCCCAGCTGTCTTGCCAGAGAATGAAGATTTGCTTCTTGACATGATTGTTGATGTACGAGTTAGGAATGTAACTGAACGAGTACTAGTGACTGAAGACTTTGCAGCTTGTTTGGCAAGACGGTCAGCGATCTCGTTGCCGAGAACCCTGCATGATCATTGAAAATCTATTCTAATGTTGTTGTCTAAGTGTCTAAAAATGTGGTGTATGAGATGGACAAGTTTTAAGCGGCTATCAGACTTTGCAATCCTGTGTAAAGCTACCTTACTGTCAGAATAAATGTGACAGTGTAAGTAGTGTCTTTTGTTCTTCCTACACATAATGTGAATAAAGTTTCCACCTGCGCTATTGAGCAGTGTGTACCTAGATGGAAGCAAGCATTGTGAAGCTCTTCCGCTTTTGTAGTTTACTCTGACTTAGGCTAAACATCTTGTGTATGGCTGATGTCTTTTGTATGTATGTTTGTATGTGTTTATTTTAATAAATTAGACAATTTTTCTTATTATTTAACATTTTTAACTTTAACATTTTTTACTGTTGTATTGTACTAGAATTGAAATTAATACTTTTACTTTATGAATTTTTAGTTTTTCCATATTGAATGTGATTGATTATCCCAAATTGTCCCACTCCAATTACTTCCAATAATTGAAGCTTTACTGTAATTTAAATGAAATATTCTGAATAATAAAAAATTACTAAAAAAAAAGAAAAGAAAATCAGAATAAATTTAAATAAGGAATTGTGATTTTTACTTTGATTTTATGAAAGGCAAAATTTATCCTCAGTAAATTTTAATTTTTTTGTGAATGCATTATTGAGTTATGAATATTAAAGATTGATCAGAAAACATGATTTCTATTTTATAATTTCATATAATTTTATGTGATTAAGCAAATTAATTATTTTACTTTTAAATATATCAGTTAATTACATCAAAGAAACAATAATTTAACACTTAATTAAAAATAAAGCAGAATATATAAACTGAAATTAAGAATATAATGTGCAATATCAGATTCCAAATGATAGTGTTATAAACTGTTATTGCTTTATTTAAGATATAAAAATATTGATTTATGTAATTGGAAATTCTTTTGTCTCAGAAAATCAACTTCAGGAATTGTCACAGTGGGGGGAAGTAAAGTATACATAAGCAGTTTAAACAATGTAGCAAACATTTTTTTCAAAATAACAAGGAAACAGAATTTGACATTTCATCTCTATGGAAACACAATCAAAACAAAAAGTTATTTGGAAATTACATAAACTTTACAAATTTACAGTTTATATAATTTAATAGTTTGAATTTAATTGAATTATATTTTATGAGCTAAGTAAGCTGTATTTAAAATGACTAATAGAATAAAAGCATAGTAAAGTATTTCTTATGACATTAAAATTTGTTATAAATAAAAAAAATATATAGTTTCTAATATATATACTTTATAAAAATATATAGTTTCTCATTATTCTATTTATTTGTCTGCGCTGGCCTTTTAATTAATTTTAATATAGTCTTGTCAGTCCAGGCCAGGTCTGATATGTCTGTCCCATAATCCAACACTATGCTGCAGGGTTCACACATGAAATTTTCATGTTATTACTTGATATATGCATCAGAGAGAGAGTGATGTACCTGTACACATATGCTATCAGTCACTAGTTCTTGGTTGCATATGCAGTTGGCAAAACAGTCACAATTGTGATTAATACCATAAACTAATCTATGAACAAAGCACATTTTTATTGTACAGTATGTAGATACATACAGAATCTAGTAATCCAACACATGCTGGTCTGATATGACAAATTACAGAGACTCTAATGTACTTTGAAAGAGTTTTGTTGTGTGGCAAGTATTTCAATTTGCATAACTGAAATATTTTTAACTCAAGCATAAAGATGTATCATTTCAGATATTTTTTAAATGCTGCTTTTAATGGGGGGGTGAAAACATAGATATATAGTTGAGAATCTGAGAAATACACATGTTTGGTGTTCATTATTATTATTTTTATTATCTGTTATTAGTTCGTATTCCTTATTTGTGATTTAATTTGTACATAAAAATAAATGTTTTTTCTTCTATTTTCTCCCTGCATGTTTTTTTTCTGTAATAACAACTGCATACCTACTTTTGTGTACCCCCTGTATATTAAAGCTGAAATGTAAGATTTCCTGATAAGTCAGTTTGCTCTTTTTAAAATATTAAATACTAAAGCCAAATGATATGTAGTTAAAAACATTTTTATCAAATAAAAATTTCCTGTTCAGTTTTATAAATTTTAAATTAAATTTATCTCTAGACTATGTATAAGTGAAAGTATTGTTTGGAGTTCAGTTTATTTGTATTGCATTATATACAATTTATATTATTTCAGATTATTTGATATTACTAAATATTGTAAATATTCAGTATTGGTATTATTTATTGTTCCATTTTCTTTCTCTTATGAGATATGCTTGCTTTAACATTTTTTACATCTCCAATTGTTAACAAAATCTAAAGTGATACATTCAAATTAAGATTCCATTTTTAATATTTTCAATTCATGAATTTAAACTTTGCTATTTTTTTAAAATCAGCTGTTTTCTTATATAAGGATTAAATGACATTTAACCCTGTTTCTTAGATTTAAAATGACATAAGTTTAATATTCTAGTGATTTGAAGTGTTGAAAAAAAATATTAGCAATAGTTAATAGCTTTTATGAAATTAATTTTAAAATGAATTTTGTTAAAATACCATTTAAATATTTATTGTTTTTTTAAATATAATTTTAGAATATTTTGGAGAACAGTTATGTTTGGGATATTTTGGGGACGAATACTCATCACATAGAGAATAACAGTAAAGGTATTACAGTATTATTTCATCATCAGATTGTGTGAAACTTGAACACCTAAAACTGTTAGGCTAGTTATCATTGACTTCTGGTTTGTTCTTAATTGGATATCAAGATAACTTGAGTAGGAATATCAATTCAAATATTTGAGAAATTTTCTATCTTCTGTAAGCAAAACAGGAATATACTTAAATAATAATTTTCTATACTGTAATATATAATAATAATAATTAATTGATAATTAATATGTAAATATTCTTGAAGTTTTATTGTTATTAAATTATATTTTACATTAATGTTTTATAGTACTTATAAATGTCATCAAAATGGGTAGGCCTACTTTTTTGAATTAAAAAAGTTATACTGATCACAATTTTCTTAAAATTTAACAAAATTGATATACTATTTAATAAATTGTTGAATGTAAACAATAATAACAATTATGTTAATATGGTAAGTAAACAAAGAGAATCTGCAATTTGTTGATGATGGACCAGAGTGCCAAAGTTATTTCTAGTTATTGAAATTAAAAGTGTAGGTCACCAAAATACCAGTGAGAAATAGGATTAAATATTAAATGAGAACATTCATATACTAGTTTATCTATAATATCTAAAATGTTTTTATTCATGAGTGAATTTTCTAATCAAAACACAAAAATAGTTAATATTAAATAGTATTAATTCATTAAAATTTAATAGAAATTTTTTCGTGAAAAGTCTTATTTTCAAATTTATTATAATAAAAATTAAATATTTTATTGTTGCTAGTTGATGATATTCATTAATAAATGAAAAGTTGCAGTAAAATAGTTTGGGTTAGATAAATTATAAATATTGATCTAAAATGTACACAATAGCATTATTTTCATTCATTCGATAATTTTCAATGAAATGATCGGTTTTTATACTAGTTTATCAAATAATTACAAGTAATTAACTTATATCACTATTTATTTAATTAGAACTCAAAATATAATAAATGAATTGTGCTATATTTATTTCATTTCATTCAGAGAATGAATAAAGGATGAATGAAATATGAAGTAATTATAGTGAACGATGTTATAAAGTTTAAGAATCATTGATTTGTATTGTAGTGTTTAATAAAATTTCTCATCGGACAATCGTTTGAACATTTGTTTTCAAAGTTAATGCTTTATTTAATTTTTAATTAAAAAGTTTTCATCAAATTTAAATTTTTAAGTAATTTTAGTATTTGGAAGTAGGGCACAAAAAATATATTAGAAGCATGAAGGCTAATAGTCATAGACATCTATAAGATGATACAGGGTAAAAATATATATATATTATATATTATATATATGGGTCATTCTAAGTTAAGAGGTACTCACTGGTTAAGAGATGTGGCCACGACATAAATGTCAGTATGTAGATACATACAGAATCTAGTAATCCAACACATGCTGGTCTGATATGACAAATTACAGAGACTCTAATGTACTTTGAAAGAGTTTTGTTGTGTGGCAAGTATTTCAATTTGCATAACTGAAATATTTTTAACTCAAGCATAAAGATGTATCATTTCAGATATTTTTTAAATGCTGCTTTTAATGGGGGGGGTGAAAACATAGATATATAGTTGAGAATCTGAGAAATACACATGTTTGGTGTTCATTATTATTATTTTTATTATCTGTTATTAGTTCGTATTCCTTATTTGTGATTTAATTTGTACATAAAAATAAATGTTTTTTCTTCTATTTTCTCCCTGCATGTTTTTTTTCTGTAATAACAACTGCATACCTACTTTTGTGTACCCCCTGTATATTAAAGCTGAAATGTAAGATTTCCTGATAAGTCAGTTTGCTCTTTTTAAAATATTAAATACTAAAGCCAAATGATATGTAGTTAAAAACATTTTTATCAAATAAAAATTTCCTGTTCAGTTTTATAAATTTTAAATTAAATTTATCTCTAGACTATGTATAAGTGAAAGTATTGTTTGGAGTTCAGTTTATTTGTATTGCATTATATACAATTTATATTATTTCAGATTATTTGATATTACTAAATATTGTAAATATTCAGTATTGGTATTATTTATTGTTCCATTTTCTTTCTCTTATGAGATATGCTTGCTTTAACATTTTTTACATCTCCAATTGTTAACAAAATCTAAAGTGATACATTCAAATTAAGATTCCATTTTTAATATTTTCAATTCATGAATTTAAACTTTGNTACAACTATATACTGTATTTTTAATAATGATTCGGTAATACAATGAAAGATAGTATATGAATATGCCTGAGAATATGATTTAAGGTAACCTAAATAATTTATATTCACCAGGTTACAACGAAAGATATATTGAACATATTAATAATATGATTCATTAACAATGTAAATTCGTCTCTGTAATCCAAAACACATGCTTTGGTAGACGTATCTCACAGCAATTTCTGGTTAGCAAATTTAACTTTTATTTTTCATTGAACTACAAATATATTTCGGGTTGGTATAATATACTCCAACCCCTCTTCAGTGCTAGTTCAAATAAACAAAAAGTGTTAAAACATGACTATGTTATATTACATTAAATGAAACAAACCAAAAAACACTAAAAACACTTACATTTTTTCATTAAGTACACAACAAAAATTGTTTCTTATTTTGCTTTTTCACAAATTAGGAGGTAGGAGGGTAGACCGTTTACAAACATCAATTTATGTTTTAACTTAAATACTATGCATACCATATTAATATGTAAAATACAAAATAAAGATTGCTATAGTTTAACTCGAAGGAAAAATTGATACTAAGGACGGATGAATTCAACGTCTGTTCTCCAGATGTCCAGTCTGCAAGGTGGGGACTTTTCACTCCTCTATCCCCTGACCAAGTGATCTCTTCCCCTGGTTCTCCGAATTTATGACCATTGCAGATGTGGGGTTAAGGGGAGTGGTACACACAAACTTTTAAAAA
>NW_019384681.1:230790-275602 GCF_000671375.1 Centruroides sculpturatus
GTCGGATAATTGAAAAGTCGGATAACCGAAAAGTATGAAAAAATCCATTATTAGTGTAGTATATTATTATATCTCATGTAATTAGTATATTAGTATATCGCTATTAACCTACTTCGCGTTGAATTTTCATCGATGTTAAGCCTAACAAAAATTTTTAAAAATAATAATCGTCGCTATTGTATCGTTAAAAATTAGAAAATTAAGCCTCGTTTAAATACTGGCTCCCTTTCATGGTCGACCCATGTTGCCAGCTAAAACACGTAAAAATACTATTAAAGTAGCCAAGACATAGCCAAATATTGTAGCGCCACATCACTAGCGGACATTTGAATTTGCCGACTAGAACGGTCGGTTAACCGAGGTGACGGTTAATCGGGGGTCGGATAATCGATGCTCTACTGTATCATCAAATGAACAATAACAGATTTCTCATTAAACGAAATATTTGTTTGTTATAATCATATTCATATTATTATTTCCTTTTCACTTGTGTAGTAAAGTTTCTTGTTAGCGATTAGAAAGTTAAATAAAGTAGAATTTGTTAGCATTTATGTTATAATTTAAATTAATCAAATTACTTATTTGGTCCGAGATTTGGAGTCAGTAAATTTCGAATTTAATTTTGACCCATCTTCGGAAAAAGATTTGCCATCTTTGGTTTAGCCCAGTGATGGGCAAACTACGGCCCGCGGGCCAGATGCAGCCCCCTGAAATGTTCTATCCGGCCCGCGCGACATTATTCCTAATCTGACGAGTAAAAAAGAATACAGGCTGTGGTGGTTGATGCACCACTTAACTTGAGTGTTCGTTGATTATATAAAATAACCGAAGCTTTATATTTCACCATAAAAGTTTATTTACAATCATGTACAAAATTTTGTTTTACACTTATTGAGTATAAAAGCTCGATCGGTTACAAGCATGCTTCGGTACAGAACATCCACTCGTCGTGCGTAGCGTAGCCGAAAGAGAGAAAAAGAAATATGGCGGACGGCCTGCACATGTTTTTATAGCGCCACCTGGATTTTCAGATGCAGTGCTAGGTTACAATTATATTGGCCCGCCTAAAGTTTTCTTCTTTTCCTTTGGCCCGCTCTTTAAAAAGTTTGTCCATCACTGGTTTAGCCGATATCAATTATTCTTGCTGAAAATGTTAGAAAAAAAAAAAAAAAACATATTGTAGTAACGAATACTGTAATAATTTGAATACAGTTTGATGGAATGAACAATTACTTTAAAATTTGTGCATTATGTGGATATTTATATATATATTTTTTACATTGATGTTATTAAAAATACTGTATAAATGTTGCTATTTTAAATAACTAGATTTAAAATCGTAATCATAGAAATGTAAAATATAGAACGGCTTGTTTGATATTAAAATTGTTGGCATACTAGGTGTGTTAATCAGTTTGATTAAATTATAAAATACAAAACTGTAATAGCCAATATTTGTTTAGGAATGGTACAATACATGGAACACGTAAACGTACTGTACGTTGTAATAATGAAAAATATCTTTCATGAACGTCTTTAAATGCTCTTAATTCGTTTTTATTAAATTCTTTTATCAAACTTTAAAATTATGTCTTGTTTAAGAATTTTTTTAATTTTTGAAATTCTCTTATCATATTTAGAGTTTTTTTTTACTCGTTAGTTAGTTCAGCGTTATAAAATATATCATAGGAACTATAGAAGTAGCTGTTATAAACGTGCCAACATATTGCGATATACATAAATATAAACGGACATCACTTTTATAACAATTACATATGCAAAGTCAAAATTCTGAAGGAAGAAATCTTATTTTTTAAAAATAAAATTGAATTAGATTTTTACTTTTTAAGTATTGATTGTAATTAGAAATACTGAAAGAAAAAATATTACATTAACCATACAAAGTACTAATTGTTTACATGATAAATAATCGAATTTTAATAAAATTGACAATCTGTGAATACATATACATATATAGGAATGGTTTTATTTGTATCTGATAGATTAAAAAATGCTTGAATAGAAATTTTACAAGGACAATTCTCTCTCAGATGAATAAAATTTTATTTCCCTGAAGACTTTATATATATAAATTTTCATAATAGTTGAATGAATAACTTTTGTTAAAACCGCTGTATTTATTTTTTATATATAATATTAATTTTGAGGAAGCAAGAGTATCATTTTTTTAAACATATATTTGTGATATTTTAACGCTTAGCTTTTTTTAAAAGTAAAGGTCATTTTTCCGGTTAAACATTTATTTCTACTTATCGAGTTTCAACATTGATAAATTAATTTAGTTCTTTATTAAATCAGAAAAACAATACCAATAAATGATAAAATTACCAGTTCTATGATTTATGATTTGAAATTTTATTAAAATGGTATACATTTACTTTTAATTTATTATGAATCTAAATTGGCGATAGTATGTATTGTGGCGTCTGAGCAGACATCGCCTTAGAAATATTATGATAATCTAATACATATCAAATTTACGTGTTGTCAGTCCATAGCTCTACATCTAGAAAACAATTATTGTATAGTAGGAAATTATTATGAACAATATTTTATTTCTGAATGTAATAAATGAGAAATTTCGTTACTGTGAATAAAATTGTGTATTTAAAGAATTGAGAAACGTCCTAGATATTAAATAAAATATTGACAGATTAGATCAGAAGATTCTACAATAAGAAATCCGGAAGGTTTTTTTTTAAAATTGTATTAATATTTTACCCTATTTTAATTATACTTTATTTTTTATAAACTTTATATTATAAACTTTATAATATATAAAAAATAAAGTAAGAACTGTTTTAAAAATAATAATTGTTTCAAAAATTATGAAGAAATTTTATAAAGTCAAAGCAAATGGATCAACAACGTTTCATTTTAAATACGTATAATAATATAATAATGAATTTTCTTAAAATTCGTATTTTATTAGTGATATTTATGATTATTTATTTAATAACTTAATTAATAAGGCATGAGCGCACATGACGCAGAAGAGATGATGTTTTTGAAAGTTATTGATCGTAAAAGATTCCGTTGATAAAATTTTATTTATATGTGTCATTTGAAATAACGTTCTTGAACATTCAAGTGATATTTATCTCTCCATAAAGGTGTGTTCTGATGTAGTGCTTATGATATTTATCTCCGCGTCGCATCGCATCACACAGTTGAATTGTTATAAATAAATCTATGATAATAGTGAATTTATTTTACATATTTAGTCATTCTAAATAAATATTATTATAGAAATTTCAGAACAAATGATTTGTTTTATTTATCTGAAAGATATTTTATTGATTTGTGTATATATTTATTATGAACATTATGTAATGTACAGTACATGTACTGTATGTCATGTAAAATTGTTTTTATCCTTTTCTCATTTATAGTATTCGTTTTTCCTTTCCTTTCCATTGGAGAAAATAACAAGTTTCGCTCTTAGCATTCTAAAAGCAGAGGATTTTTCCTCTAGGGGACATTTTTATGCATGCGTATTGATTTTTCTGTTTGACGGTAAGGATGGCTGTTGGGTTTCGAGATACAAAGAATACCACCGGTTTAAAATTGATATTTTCAAAATATTTATGTAATAAAATTTAATATTTTTGTAATAGAATTAATAATGGAAAGTAAATTCGTAAATTCTGATGCATACTTTAAAAGAAAGGCAATATTAAACATAATTTATCATCGTTTTCATCATAATTATTGTACTGTTTACTTTAATTTGATTAAAATGTAAATTGTATAAATGTGTAGCATTGGAAACAGATACATGATAAAAATTTTTTTAAAAATTAGATACAATTTTCTTTATAATTTACGGAACCTTTTAAAGACACTATTTGAAATCTATATATAATATGAATACAATAAAATGAAATTTATTTTATTATATATGATGTTTTAAGTGATATTTAATATTTAATTTCTTTATTCAGACTTTTTTTCCTCCAATTAAAAAGCTGCTACTCATTATTCATAATGCGGAAATAGTTTTATTGTTACGGAATTAGATTCCGTTGCATTATCGTTTTATTCTTGCTATGTAGATCATTTAACGTTTTCTTGAAACTTACCTTACATATTGTTAAGTATTTTCATTTTGCCGTTAATTGTTCTTCACGTGAATTGATAATTCTAATAAAGCTCTTGTATATTAATATTACCCTCTTGTATTTTAATATTACCATGCATGTCTCGTTTGACAATCACTGTGAATAGCGTTTTGAGAGTGCTGTAGGAGTGAACACCAATTAACAGTAAAATGAAAAAAACTCTGTAACAAGTGAGGCAACTTCAAGAGGACACTACTAATCTTTGTATGATACGTCGCAGTTTTTAATGAAACTGGCCGTTTTTGCATTGAATAGGCGAAGAATAATTATCTAAATGGGGAAAAGCTTGATTAGGCAGTTTTAAAAAGATAGAAATCGTAGCCGCGTTATTTATTTTGGCATATTTTTAAAAATCATTATATAAATTTACGACTCTCTTGAATGAAATTCTCAAAAGACTTAGGAAGTTAAAATTCCTCAAGAAAATATTTGATTAAATTATCCAGCAACTTCTACATAATACTTTTATAATTAGTTTTGCTTATTACTGTATAATTGAATTTTCTTATAAATTTTTTGTTATTAAATAAAAAATTTAGGTAAATTTTGAAAACGAATTTGTTTATTATTTNTAATGAATTCAAATGAACAATTTATTTTAAGAACTTTATTTTTTAATTATTAACAATATTATTATTATTATTGTTGTATTTTGTTTTGAATTAAATCTTAATTTATTTTCTAATAACTTATTTTTTATCAAAATATATTTACTATATACACAAACTTCATAAATATATTTCTTCAGATTGATTTGATGATTTAAAATCGCACATGTGTTTAACATGTGCGATTTTATATTTGTAACATTTCAATAACTTTTATATTTATTGTCTCTATAGATATTACAAAATCATTTTTATAAAAAAAACTGACATTAAAAAACTACAGTAGATTCAATAGTGTCTACACTATTAAGTCTACTGTATTGACTTAATAGTGTCTACACCAGGGCTTCTTAAACTATGGGTCGCGACCCCATTTGGGGTCGCTTAGCGAAATCTTGGGGTCGCGAGAATTTAATGCAAAATATTAAAAATAATTTGTGAGAGTTTGAAAATGGCATGCTTTGTATCATAGGTTTCGTGAGTTGGGCTTTATGTCACTTCTGGTGCTGCGAGACAACGATTAAACAACACTGATTGTAGTGTGAACTAGTGTAGTGTTGCGTATTCAGTTGTCTCTGTTCCATTGTAACACAAGAGTGAACTGTGGCAGTAAACCATTATTGTTTTTGCAAATTTGTATATATCTTTATTTTATATTTTTTGGGGTCGCGAAAAAAATCACAATCATAAATGGGGTCGCGAATAAAAAAAGTTTAAGAAGCCCTGGTTTAAAGAATAATAGTACAGCTTTTTGTTTCAGATTGATGTTCATCAGTTTTAAATTTTAGTGAAAGTTTTTGTGTGATTGTAATATGTAATCATAAAGTTATTTGATAAGTTTGATAAAATTATTGATTTTATTAATGCATTGTTAGATCAATATTATTTTCGTGATATTTTGATTTTAAGTTAAAATCTGTACGAAATGAATGAATAAGTGAAGGTCAAACTTTATTAGAATGAAGTCTTCAAAGTGGCTGTACAGTGAACTATTTTCTTGATTTTAAAATATGTATTGCATTATTTGCATTATGTATTTGGAATAACGTTATCTTGTTGTATTATTATAAATTTGTTGTTTGTATACTAAAAAGTATTGCTTACTAACCATTTGATTTTCTATGTTGATCAAAATATGTCGAAAGTAACTGAAGAAAAAGATATTGTTAATCTGTATCTTTCTTTTGTAAAGTTGTTCGTAATTGGTTTCAAAGTGATACTGATTGAAATATTAAAGAGTAGTGTTCCACCATTATTAACAGAATTTAGCATACAGCTACAATTCCTTCAAAGGTGTATGGTAAATCAGAAACATCTGAAGCATTTATTTATTTATTGTCAAGTCTTGGAAAAATACAGAAAGAATATTTCATGTTGCCATGGAGAAAGGCTATTGAGTACAACTTTCATTTAAAATAGGATTAGAAACTCCCAAGCTGATCTATAGATATAACGTCGTTGTTTTAGAAATTTGAATATCATTATCTGATAAATCTAGAATATCCCTGGAAGATGTAATAAAATATAATTTGAATAACATTTTTTATTTCAGTTAATTCTGAAAAAAATTAATTTTATAGCTGTTGTCATCGAATTCAAACATCTCAGGTTTTTTACTTGATTAATAACGATCTATTATGCTTGTTATCTCTAAAATATTTTTCTTCAGCATGTCAAATTTAACGTTTTTTTGGTTTAATTATTATTTCTCTATTAAAATCAGTTTTAAAACGTAGCATGTTTTTCATTACAGCATTTTAAAGTAAAAATTCTGAAAATTTCCCCTTCTGATTCAGTTAGAAAGGTGGTCACAATTTTGCCCGTTGTTGAATGATTTGAGCTAAATACAATCGAATCTATGTGTGAATGAGAAATAAGGGATTTTTTATGCACACTATATTGAATTGGAATCTAGTCTGGAGTCTCGACTTCTTTGAAAAGTTGAATTCAGATTATATTCAAATATAGATTCCTGAAGAAATTTTTATTCTGATCTTTCGATTATACTAATGCTGAAAAAATATGTATACGTACTATTATGTTAAAATTATTTGAAATTTTTGATATTGAGAAGCATAAATATTCATAGTGTGTCCCATATCACAATTTTAGTAATTTACTCATAATTTTGCTTGTAATCTTATGAATACAAGTATTCTGAAAAATTTAAACAAGTTAATAACATTAGCATTAAAATTATGAAATGATTTTATATAATTTGTAATGGATAAATTAAGATGATTGGAAAAAATTTTGAAAATAATGTTTGGCAAAAGTAATCTTTTTAAATGCTATCCCAGAAAACCGATCACGATTCTTAGATATACGATTTTATAGAGACGAACAAGAGGGTCAAATATTATTAGATTGCGAAAAACTGCTAATATTCCAAAAATAATTAAAAAAGTAGACTGGTTCTAAAAAAAAAATGAAAAATATTCAAAATTATAATTAGTACCTACTAGTGGTCGGATGGATAACACCACTAAACAGTGCCAGCTCAGTGCTTTTGCACTTCTCCAACGGGCTGGAAAACACTTCTCCAAACCAGGAAAATTCCATGGAATTTTCCTGGTTTTCTTCCCGTATAATACCATCTAAATAGGGGACATTTTTTCATAAAAGTCCTCCAGGGAGGTGTCTCTCTTGGCAGATGGTCCACGTTCACGTGCTTTGTTGCCTTATTCCATTAATATATTTATTAATACAGTAATACCTCGACTTACGCCACCCCGACTTACGCGAACCCGGAGTTACGCGATTTTCAAATCTTGTCGATTCGTCTTTTGTTTGAGCGCCACGCAACTTTCGATTACTCACTCCCCCCCACACTATTGTTCGGCTTACATGTTCGGACGTGTCGCGCGGAATCGACACATAGCTACGAATTATTTTGTGTTATTTATTTCTGTGTTTGTTATATCTACGGAGCCTTCAGAGATTCTATGTGGTGATTTCTTGTAACAATGAAAGAATCAAAAGACGAGATAAGATTAACGAGAACATTTATTAGCTTACATACATCCGATTTGGATTTTACACAAATTGCGAAATTATACCCCAACTTACGCGAATTCGACTTACGCGGTTATTGCTCGGTCCCACCTATCGCGTAAGTTCGGGGTATTACTGTACAGGTAATATCGTAAAGGATAATAAAGAACCGCCCCAATAACAAACCCTCAGATTAAAAGCAAAATAACGACAACAATGAGCACATAACACAGTGAAAACATATATAAACATACAAAATAATGACGTTGAAAAGTACGAGATAATATAAAATCATCCGATCATAATATTTACGAATCCAATACATGACAGTAAAAATATGAGAGAATAAATAAATATATAAAAAGATAAAATAACCTATATAATATATATATTTATGTATTATATAATATACAATGTTATAAATGCAGATTAATATATGATTAATCTTAGACAATGAATATATAATCTTTTTAAAATGAATATTGTATTATATTTTCGCCTTAAAAAACATGTAAGAATCTTATGTATTCTCTCTGATTGTTCATCTATTGTGTTGTGTATATAATATAATAAAATATTTAAAAAATTGTTTTTTCATTCTGGCTAATTCTCATCTTGGCTATATGCTAGTTTTTATTAATACAGTATTGTTAATAATAATAATAATAGTAATATTCAGAGAGAATAAATAAGATTCTTACATTTTTTAACGAAAAAAGTGTAAATAAAAGAGGTTTTCCAGATTTAATCTAATATGTATTATAATTAGGATGAGGGAGATAACCAAATGAATTACACGTATGTTATCGAAATTATGAATGGGATATGCATCCTAAAGTCCGTCACTAAGAAGTCAATTTGCTTAGATCTTTATGGATTTTTCCTGTTTTGCTCTGATAGATTTATTGATATTCTGTATTTTAAGTGCAAACGTTTGTGATTTTTAAACAATTTTTCAATTACGATTATCTTTATTCATTCAGAAATAATTTATTTTCATAAATTATAATTCTGCACATTCTGCTCATCCATAATATTATGATATTAAGCTTAAACTTTTCAGAGTGAATTTTTTTATACAATTTATAATTATTTCTGTTAATTAAATACTATTTACATCTGATTTTTATTATATTTTTTGAAACGTATCACGCGGAATGCCTGAATGATTAAAACACTGCTTGTGTTGATTAAAAATAAATAAATAAATAAATAAATAATTATATATATATAAGCTATATTTAAATAATTCTGTTAAACTTATTAATACTGTTTTCTCGATCTTGAAGCGCACCGATTTTCCAGACGTTAAAACCCGAAAAAAGTTAGCTTGCGAATGTAACGCGCGCCCTATATCGAAAGCGCAGCTGCATAAAGTCAATGCATTTAAACAGTAGACTAATAAATGAAAATTTTGAAAACATTTTATTTTCATGTTTGCAGTGCTTCAGGATGTCCACATTTTCAAATATATTCATTTATGACTCTTATTATCAGGCACAAAGGATTTGAGGAACAGTACAAAATCGCCTTACGGTCAACGCGAGATTTCACATCGATACGCACAAGCATAAAATTTACCAGATACATTGAAATATCTATTCTTCAGCATAATGGATAACCCTTTGCTTAAACACAGTTTTATAGGAGATTCAACTGCTGTTCATTCGCCTTATTGTACTTCAAAAGACCAATCGGTTCCAAAACCGTAGTAGTAGGAGAGACGTGACTATGACCATATCGGCGTCGTAATACACGGGGATTACTGAGCACAGTAAAGAGTAAACGAGTCTGCATTAAGTCTATTTTTGTACCTGATTCTAATGTGCACCTCAATTTTTGAGACTAGAAAAGTCTAAAACAAAGTGCGCATTAAACTGAAGAAAACACGGTAATTAGTTTATAAAAACCTGTTTAAGAATTTGTTGAGATTTCATAACTTTTTGTGTTTTAGTCGACTAATTTCGGCCGTCTATTTTAGTGTACGTATAAATCGTGTAATTACCTATCACGTGGAAATAATAAGAATTTGAGAAGATGGCTTCATTTTTGTCTCAGACATTAATGTTTATTAATTATTATTATAGTCTATAGTTTAATAGTTTGTAAATATTGTTTCTGAATTAAAAAGTCATAAGCGTTGATTATATATCTGATTGCAATTGATTATGGTAGTAAAGTTTGTATTGTCTTGCTATGTTTTTGAACGCTTTTTTATCTCACGTTTAGATTTATTAACATAATCGTATAATAAAAAGTGATGTTTAAGAGTTAGTGTTAGTTTTAAAACTATCATTCATAGAGACATACAAAAGTTTAGATCAAAAACTTACATATTAAGAAAGTTTTAGACAATGAAAATTTTGAAAATTAAAATACTTTTATACTTTTTCGATTTATTGAAATTTAAATCATTTTCATTCTTAGATCCGTTTTTTATTGCTCTAAATGATTCTATATTTTCAAATTATAATTCATTTATATTTTAAGATTTTTACGAGTATCATGAAACGTATTTTGAAAGTGTGAGTCATAATTTTGCTGTATTTAATCTTTATTGAATAGTAAAACATAACTTACTTGAACAGTTTATAATAGATGATTTCTAACGTATAGTACATAGCCAAATTCGTCGGAACTTTGTAAACTATTCTCCAAAATCGCAACTATTTTATGTAACCCTCCAGACACAGATTTACTGTAAAAGAAAATTTGTAAATTTTTCAAGAGAGATTCATCTCTCTTGAAAGTAAGATTTTTAACGTCAAAATATTAAAAAAATCTCAAATTGTGAAAAATCCCGATTCTGAGGACGACAATTCTTTGCAAGGTCTCTTCTTTACTAATCTCGAAAGTGATTAGCCATGGACGTCAAACACTAGCAACCTATAAGATAAAAACTTAGAGATTAACTAGTGACTAATTACTACGACTTCAATTTATAAAAAGTATGTCATAATATTATGATATTAAGCTTAAACTTTTCAGAGTGAATTTTTTAATACAATTTATAATTATTTCTGTTAATTAAATACTATTTACATCTGATTTTTATTATATTTTTTGAAACGTATCACGCGGAATGCCTGAATGATTAAAACACTGCTTGTGTTGATTAAAAATAAATAAATAAATAAATAAAAAAATATATATATATAGGTTATATTTAAAATATTTGCTTTCGAAAATATTTTAAAAAATACATTTTGTACAGTATTGTACATAGATATTTCATTTTAAACATGATTTACATAGAAACGATAGTCGCTTGTAAAATGTAAAATAAGATAAGTCTTGCAATGCGTTTAAAATAAATAAAAATTATTGCATTTTCAATCCACCATTGAGTTTTATTATTAAATTGATTTGCAGTTATTACCATCGAAAAACAGAAATAAATGATAAGAGTAAATCAATAATGTAAACTACTGATAGTTTTTTGATGACATTTCATTTAGGTCGAAGGCCGTATATCTGAATAACAACTAAGTTTATATAAATTAATTTTTCTCTTTATGATAAGATTAAAACAGAGTTTTGAGGCCATTCATATTTTCTATAACAATGATATTTTCACTTTGAATATTTTATTTGTATTTGTTTTTCAGATTAAAATCGCTCGTTTTTTTTTTATAAGTGTCTTGGTGTATATCTTTTTCTCTTCGTAAATAGTACTTTTACTATTTAAATTAATTTGAATTAAAATAAAACTAAGAAATATTATATTTCAAAATATGAAATTTTTCAAAGAAGCTAAGTAATACTTTGAGCATTAAATATTAAATATAAATATATCGAAATTGTTTTTTTATTAACAATTTTAATAACTAAAAACCATTCATGTTTAAATTTGGCATTTACCAAGGCTATATAAAAAATACATTTCATCATATATATAATTTATTTAATTGAATTGTGCAAATCTATAATTTCATTTAATTAAAAAATATTTGCATAATAAATAGCTTCAGAACAAATGAAAAAATGAACTATGTAATTCTAAATATAGTTCTGGGTTATTGTTTGTAAAAAAGCATCTAATCTAATTTTGTTTCATTTACGACCTCTGAAACAAAAATAGCCCGTTTGCAATTTAATGCGATTCGCAAATTATTTTGTTTGGTTGTTATACACATACATTAATATTATATATTTACTTTGTATTTATAAATGCAGTTTTGAAATATATTCATCATACAAATAAAAATATTATAAAATATATGAAAAGGAATTAAATGTGGATTTAGATATAACTTTTTATATTGCTTTACTTATAACAACTTCTTGCGTTTTACGAATATCTGTTGAAAAAACTTAACGGAATTATAGGATTAATTCCGAATCTATATCTGTTTGAATCAAGGCTATCAGAATTTACTACGATTTTTTATTAAATTATATTAAAAGTAGTAAAACAATAAATCATTTTATTATTTCATCACTTTTAATATTAAGAAATTTTTCAGCATCAGTATAAATTTCAATTAGAAATTTTTAGTTTTCACTAACGTAGCTGTATAGTATACAGTACAGTATTTTTGTGTTGCTAATGAAATGAAAATATTCAGAAAAAAATTTAATAGTTTTATTTTGCTAAAATTCTTAAGCTAAACCTTTACAAAATTATATTTATAAAATAAAATTATAAACGAGAAAAATTAATTAATTTCGTTATTCATTTCTTTGTTTTTAATTGTTTTATCTTAATTATATTCACTTTTAATTAGGAATTTCGAAATACATAGGGAAAAAAGGAGTTATTTAATTATTAAAGTTCTCAAATATTTTGTTCGATGTTTGTGTTCTTTCAACAGTAATTTTTGATGTTATTGATCGTTACAGCTATTAGATCTATATTTTATGGCGTAGCTTAAGTCATTGCAGACAAATCACTTCTTTAAAAAATTTTATGTAAAATATTTCGCCATAATCCGTATCAAATAACGAAATAAAGATTTATTAAATAGAAATAAAATTTAAATTAAGTGATTCTTTTATCGAAGCAAATTAAATGACTGTATTCGCAGATTTTGTCATAATAGTAAATTTTTTACAATTCAAATAACAAAATTTACTTNATGAAACGTCGTTATAACAGAATTGGAATTTAACGACGAGTTCCATCTCTTGGTAACGCAATAACAAACATATTTTCAATGCTATTTATTTGTTTTCATGGTTTTATTAATTCATCTCTTCAGAAATTAAATTTACAATTGGAGGTTTCATATAATTCTCTAGGCAAAAACTACTGAACAGAAAATGTAGATGTTTGTATATACTCGAGTTGACGTAACCCAAAAATTTTAATTTCTACATAAGTTACTATATTTAGTATGCTAAACCTTTACAAAATTATATTTATAAAATAAAATTATAAGCGAGAAAAATTAATTAATTTCGTTATTCATTTCTTTGTTTTTAATTGTTTTATCTTAATTATATTCACTTTTAATTAGGAATTTCGAAATACATAGGGAAAAAAGGAGTTATTTAATTATTAAAGTTCTCAAATATTTTGTTCGATGTTTGTGTTCTTTCAACAGTAATTTTTGATGTTATTGATCGTTACAGCTATTAGATCTATATTTTATGGCGTAGCTTAAGTCATTGCAGACAAATCACTTCTTTAAAAAATTTTATGTAAAATATTTCGCCATAATCCGTATCAAATAACGAAATAAAGATTTATTAAATAGAAATAAAATTTAAATTAAGTGATTCTTTTATCGAAGCAAATTAAATGACTGTATTCGCAGATTTTGTCATAATAGTAAATTTTTTACAATTCAAATAACAAAATTTACTTTTTAGAAGTTATAATTTTAGTATTATTTCATATGCATTTTAAATTTGAATATGAAATAATTAATCGTTTTCCAAAAAAATAAAAATATGATTTTGGATTGTTTGAGAATTTTAATTCGTTTTCTAAAGTGCGCATATTTTTTACTAATTAAAATTGATAGCAGTTAGTATTGTATTATAAAATTTTAATTGTCTTATTTAATATAGTAATTTGTTAAAAACTTTTTGTTAATTATAGATTAGTCACGACAAACTAAATCCTAACTGCTAAATTTTGGCCTTAGAACAAATCAGTTGGCAAGTGTAACTCAACTAATTTCTTCATATAAATGTTGTAGTTAGAAACAATGTTGAATTGTCCTAAAATGAGTGTTTTATTGTTGAGATGTAGAATTCATTTAAAATTATGATTATAAATGAATTATCTCAAAAATTTTCTTAAAAATCCATTAAAAAAATATTATCGATTAAATTAATAATTAGGGGCATTGAATTTTATTTCTTTACTTAATAATTGCGTTAGGATTATGAAATAAAGCATTTCTTTAAACAGATTATGCATTCTCTTAAAATTATATATAAAAAAGTATTTTATTAAAATAAATTTAAATAGTTTAAATTGAATTTATCTTTATTTTTTATTGTTATATTTTAATATATAAAATTTCTGAATTCAATTCTGAAGTAAATCTAAATATATGAATCCTACTCACAATTTTTAATAGAAATTGATAAGGGAAAAAATTAAAATTCGAGTGTAAAATTTCTAACAGGCCTATATAAATGAGTTTAAATGCCGTGATGGGTTTATATTTTTAGAAAATATATAGATACAGTAAATTATTTGGACTCCATTCAAAAGGTCATTTAAACAGTTAATTTATTTTTGCGAATTTTAAGCATTATATTATAACGATGTAGTGTGCAAAGAAACTATTTCTATATTTACAAACACATGATTTTTAAAATTTATGATTAAAATTGATTTATTTGGATAATGAATAATGCCTACAACTTAGTTTAGCTTTTTATAAAACTATATATACGAAATTTCATCATTTTTGTTGTAAATTTTATTACTTATTGAATGATATAGGTCTATATTTGAAAGCATTTAGTTACAATTTATTATTATTAATGTAGAATACATGACGATATTTTTAAGCACGCTTTAGAATTTCATATTTTTAGTAATTCGGTCAAATTATATATTTAATAGTTTTAAACTTAAAATAAAACGTTTTAGTAATGGATTTGATTAATGTATTAAGATTATTATATGAGAGGAAAATGTTTGTATGACTTGTTAGTTTTAATTTTTTTTATTTTGAGAGCTCACAAAATAAAAATTAAAATACAAAATTAAAACGTACTATCAATAAAATGAATTATATCTACAGTGTTTAATTATAATTTTAATTATTATATAATCATGCAACTTAGTCTTTTCAATGAATTGTGTAAAAGTTATTTTATAAATATAATTCTATAAAATTCTATAAACATATGCTTTAAAACAGTGTTTTTCAACCTGTGGGTCGCGACTCCCAGGGGGTCGCAAAGCCTTACACGGGGGGTCGCGGGTAGAAGAAAAAGACAAGTGTTTGTAGGTCCTACACTACATTAAAAAAAAAAACTAAAATTTCAGCGAGAATTACGGCTCACCCCAGAAAATGATAGCGGAAAAAGTGTTGAGCTGATTTGCAAAAAGAAATAAAAAGTAGAAGCTGAAATTTCAGATCCTAAAAAAAAATCTTATGAAATTTTCATTTTAATCAACAATAATTTGTCTCAACAGAAAGAAAATTAAATACATCGTTTTTAAAATCACTGATATCGTTTTAATATGGCCCTAGGGGGGTCGCCAGAATTTTTTAACTTGTAAAGGGGTCGCATATTCAAGAAGGTTGTAAAACACTGCTTTAAAACCATATAACAATAGAAGAAAGAAGCATTGGGTTAAAATGATCAGATTTTTTTTATAGCAGTAGTTGAAAATTTTATCGATCATGTTAAATAATAATCGTACGTTATTCATTACGACAGTTTACTTACTATTAATATGTGATTTCATTCTCTCTTTTTTCGGTTTTTCTAATTAAAATAATCTAATTTTATCAATAGTATCTTTATCTTTAAACTCGGACTGTATCTTTAGCCATTGACGAATATTCCTAGGCATTTGGTTTGGTGATTATAATATTTATACTAATATTACCTGTAGTTCTATACTTTTAATTTGTTTATATATTTTAGTCTGTTCTCTCTCTAAATGCTAACAGTATTAGTAATTAATGTCCAACAAAGCATTATATTAACACACTAAAAATAAAAAATTTTTAGTTAAAAAAACAAGTAAAAATTATACTCTTTCTATTTCCGACTTCGAGGATTCTATGAGCCAAAACAAGACAAACAAGTAGCAAGGAACAATCATTATTTTATTAATTTTGATAATTGGATAAAATTAATAAAATAATGATTGTTCCTTACTACTTGTTTGTCTTGTTTTGGCTCATAGAATCCTCGAAGTCGGAAATAGAAAGAGTATAATTTTTACTTGTTCTTTTAACTAAAAATTTTTTATTTTTAGTGTGTTAATATTACCACCGATCCCATTGGTTTTAATAATTGAAAGCATTATATTATTAGATGAATCAGTTTTAGAAAATTTTTCTCAACGATGCTTTTAAATACTTTTTCTGAGTATTATTTTGTTTACATGCTTATTATATTATAAATTTTACTCAGTAAATATCGTTTCTTCCATTGTGTATTGTATTTCAGCATAAACTACACAGCTAATTGCGAGATGAAACGTCGTTATAACAGAATTGGAATTTAACGACGAGTTCCATCTCTTGGTAACGCAATAACAAACATATTTTCAATGCTATTTATTTGTTTTCATGGTTTTATTAATTCATCTCTTCAGAAATTAAATTTACAATTGGAGGTTTCATATAATTCTCTAGGCAAAAACTACTGAACAGAAAATGTAGATGTTTGTATATACTCGAGTTGACGTAACCCAAAAATTTTAATTTCTACATAAGTTACTATATTTAGTATCATAGTTCATTTTTTTTTTAACGACGCGTTTATTGTTTCGTTATAGAACTGTAAATCATACTTCTAAGTAAACACTATACCAAAAATTTATGTATTAAAAAGCATGTTAGTGATGGAATCATATGTACTATTTACTTTGAGTGTTTTTAACTCAAATAAAGTAAATAGTACATATGATTTCATCACTAACATGCTTTTTAATACATAAATTTTTGGTATAGTGTTTAATTAGAAGTATGATTTACAGTTCTATAACGAAACAATAAACGCGTCATTATTAAAAAAATGAACTATGGTACTAAATATAGTAACTTATGTAGAAATTAAAATTTTGTCTAATCAAACTTTTGTTTTAATAAGCAATGTTAAAATATTTTTTAAAAGCTTATGAAAGCTGGATGAAAACAGAAATAAACTCTGTTTTTTACTTAGGCAAATTCTTGTGAATATTTCACAAGAAAAGTCTTACCATGACGATTTACACCAATAATCTTAATTTCAAAATCTAACAATCAATAATTACACAAAGCTTAATATTTGTAACCGAATAGACAAATAAAAAAAATATACAAATATTTATCTGACTTTGAATTAGGAAATAGCATTGAATATGTTATACAATATTTTAAATGTACTGTACAGTCCGTTTGTAACGGGGATGAAGATGGTAACGTATAGTGATTCGAAACAGACACGCTACGTATTATAAAATGGACTCTTCCTATTCTGAGTTGAGTTGAGAGCGATGTTAATATCCGTACAGGAGAGAATTTCGACAAAGAATTGACTTTGACAGTGCAATTAACGCATCACAGATTAAATTTGTATTTTTAACCTATAAAATTATTTATGTATCAGATTAGTATTAAAATTTTTCTCGAATTCTTTTCGTAATATAAAGAATTAATAGATATTGAAGAAAAATCCCAGCTAAATCAAAACGGAATGTAATATGGCATTGTATTTTTTTTTTAAATAAGGATCATTCTTATACAACAAAAATGTTATTTTTGTTGTATTTTTATCAATGATTTGTAAGTTTGTTGTTAAATATTTTGTAATATATAAAAATTAAATTTTGGTTAGTGGCAAGATTCTGCTATCAGATGGCTTATAGACTATTCTTTAAATTATTATATATGAGGTTGATTCTAAATGAAAAAAAAGTTTATTTAATTTTTAAAAAAATGGAGTTAAATTGTCACAATTATGTTTTCTTCTAACAGTGCAAAATAAGTTAATTTAGTAAAATCGACTTAAATTTAAAACAAATAAAATTTCACTTTCGCTTGTATTAACTTATAATTGAATTATATTTATAAACGTTTAATGAATGTCATTATGTGATTGTTATATTTTAAAGAAAATTTTATGATTAAAAATTATTGCAATTTCTGTATAGATCTATAATATCCGAAAAAACAAAGGTTAGTAAATAACAAAATTAGACTTATTAATTTTAAATATAAATAAATGAATGATTTTTAAAGAACTAAGTTAAAATAGTGTGCACATACTGCTGACATAGCATAATAAAAATTACATCAAGTATTAAATATATTAAAGGCATGTTGAAGAAATACAGATTAACAATCAATGATTCTCAATATCATACCAATCAGTATTATAGCTCGACATGTATCTTATTTAAAAATTTCAATAGTTTTTCACGCATAAGTTATTCATATTTTAACCAAATAAGTGAACGTGAATATTTAAGCTCTAAATAGTTTTAAACTTTTTTTTGATAAATATAGAATCATGGAAAACTGATAGAAATTTATAAAAATTTTTATTTAAAAAATAGTAATTGGTCACTCGATTTTCATCAGCGTTATTAGATGAAAATGCATTATATTGTAGCAAATTTATCGCGCAACCAACTCTTTACTATAAAAGTTACAGCACTTACACAATATACAATATGTAACTTGTTTTCGTAGTTAATGAATTATTCTTTATTCGGCGCTTAGTAACTGAAATATAGAAAAATATTTAATTCTGTCAATTTTATCTCATTAATATTATAACACACCAAAATATGAACGAAGCATAACGGTTTAAAAAGATACAGTATAAAGAAAATGTTTTTATTTACGTTTAAATGCTTCTCAATATACCAGACTCTACCTCGTTGCTATTACGGTGAGTGAATGGTTGTTACCAGTGTATAATTCCGATAATGGGATTTTGAAATTATTAATGGAATAATTTACATAATTTAAGACAGCCAAACTAAAGTGAGTTTTTGGAACGGACTGTACATTTTTATTCACAAATGTTTACGTTTCACAAGTCAGTAGAAAGGAAAATTAAAACGTTATTGAAATTTCTTTATTATATTTATTGTCACATGTATAATTTTAGGTTTTACATAATCTTATAAAAATAATTGACGAAGAGTGTTTACAAGTATAAGGAATATATTAAATACTCTAGTAGCAGTAAAAAGTTGAGCTGAACGTATCTTTATTTCAATGCAACGAATGAGTCATTAGCGATATTTCGGCATCTTGGTTCTTGGCACCTGGTTATGCGAGATCAGGAAATTTTTGTTGTTTCTAGTGTTGTTTCTTTGTCTCTCTGACAATGTACACTACATTAGTTAACTTAGCCTGGTAGCAGACTAGTCGGCATTTGTTCAATCTAGTCTCGTATACCTTACCAATGATGATAATTAATCTTCAGTTGGTCTTCACCTCGTTTTCGAAGGTCATCAATGAGTCGAAAGAGGTGTAAGATAGGGAAAGGATTTTTCTTATCAGATTTTTCGAGTAACTAAATGGTGATAGGCTAATTGAGATTATTTTCAAAAATGTACAGTTGTAATCTTGGGAAAAAAGATTTTATTGTTGAATCATTTCGCTTTTCATCATATTATTCATTATTACTTAAAAGAATATCATTAGTCTATCTAATGCAATAAATGAAAGTTTAGAAGAAAATTTTCTAATAGATTTTCAGAGAAGAGATTAGCAGATTTTGAATAGGAAATGAGTTCATATATAATAACTATATGAGTTTTTATAATTGAGTTCTTAGGAATTTATGAAAAGTTGTTTTGACAGAATAATAATAGTAAATGTAAACAAACAAGAATTTGGTGAACGAAGTTTGTAGTTGTTGATTAGTATAATACTTCATTTAATGCCAAGTCGATTTGCATATGTCTTGAAAAGAAAAGTGAACGTCATTGAGAATTGACGTCATTCGTCGGTAGCAATGTTAGTAGTGACATCTGTCCTCAAAGTATCTAGTGAACATGATTGACTGTTTTGCGATTCGTTTTGCGTTTTATTCTTTCATAATTTGAATATTAAATGTTGTGAATTATATAAATTATATTATTAGTCATTCTGACTGTAGCTTACGTTAGTTCACAACTTTAATCACAAACTAATTTTATAAATTTTGTGTAAGAGTCAATAAGATCATTGTTACTTTTTAAATATTTTTTCTTTAAAATCTAAATTATTTATTTGGAATATCGATATATATGTTTTTATTTACTACACATACTTTATAATTGGATATTTTATTTTACCACATCGAGTAAATTTATGTATTGTAATAACTGAAAATATTTGTAAATGTTACTGTAATTGAACAATTTGTTATTACAAATAAATGTTTTAGTCAGTTATGGAGCTATAATTATTAACTAATATAAACCCTTTTCGATACTTTTTGATTTTAACTTAGTCATTTGAACTTCCTCATATAGGCTAACGTCCTCATTTGTATTTTAATATGCAAACATCTATTAATTTAAATTAATTAAATTAATTAATTAATTTTTTAATTTAATTAATTAATTAATTAAGTTAAAAACCCCTTAATGTCCAGTCCCGAGTTAACTCGGGAATGTTACATAGCGTTAATGTTCAGTATGTTTTTTTTCATTTTATCATGATTTGTTATTTTAGGTTTGTATAAAATTTTGTGACTATAATATATAATATAATCAATAATAAATGGAAGATATATGAATAAACATCTGCTATTGCAACAAGTCTTCTTCCCACTCTAAGGAGATCAAAATTGTTTATAAAGGACTGGATTTTATTGTTTAACAATTCTTAAAGAATGTCTGCTAAATATTGTTAAATATCACACTAAGAACACCTAATTCAATAACCTAAAAACTAACAAAAGTATCATAGTTCTTATTTTTATTATTTAAATTGTTTAATCTTCATACTTTTTTTTTAATTTGATATCCATTTCATTTGTACAAGAACATATAGATGATTATTAGAACAGTATTCCTTTTTTCTCAGGACAATTTTTTAAAGCGTTTCCATTATGTGGGCCTTAAAATCTTTTAAGATATCAATTAAGCACATTTGACTATGCTTACAATAGAATGGTTGAAAGACAGGTTTAGTCTTATTGGCTGAGTGGCTGTTTTACTACTCCATCAATAGGGACTAAATCATGCATAAGAACTAGGGATCCATTCATGAAAAATTTTTGATGATTCGACCCAGACTCAAGTCCAGCTCTCTCCTAGAGATAAATTGATGTGACCTTCGACCATCTGATCGTCAAATTAATAAGTTATTTTATATAATTATAAAATAAAAAATGAATTTATTATTAATAATAATACATTTTAAAAGACATTTGTTTTTTAAAATAACACCCAGCGTACAGTAATCTGTATCGATGGTTTTACCTTTGTTCATTACGGACGTGATCTATTATGGCATTAGCTAGAGCAATGTTTCTCAACGGGGGCGATATATCACCCCCATGTGGGCGTTTTTCCATGTTAAGGGTTGGCGATTAGTAACAATTTATATTTTGGGGGCGAAAAACAATTTTCTGGGCGATATAGTAAAACATTTATATTAAGAATAATTAGATATTTTATTCGTTATATCGTACAATAATTAAACAAATAACATTATTGAGGGGGCGATACTACGTAACGGTTTTATTGAGGGGGCGATACTACGTAACGGTTTTATTGAGGGGGCGATACTACGTTGAAGGGGGCGATGATTCGTTAGAGGTTGAGAAAAACTGAGCTAGAGTTATGAAAGAAAGGAATTTTTGATTCTTCCATTCAAACCTCAGAAACAAGTTTTTCATAGGTAACAGCTTTTATTTTCAGCTAATTATGGTTTTCATTAAGGCATGGTGAATAGCGAATGCTGCTGCTTTTATTTTTAGAAAATAATCACAAAAGTTCTTCCGAACTGCCAACGAAAATGACTTGTGCTTGATTCACATTTGAACCGGATTCCTAGACGGTTTCTTACTGGCGACCATCCAACTTATGGATGGTGCTAAGCATATCCATGATCACGTTGTTCAAATCAGAATTTAATCGACATTTTGATTGAAATCGTCTTTAGAATTTATTCTTAATTCTGGAAATGAACAATAAGTAAATAAATAAATAAAATAAATCTCATAAAGTGAAACTGTGTAAATATAGTGAATTCTCTCTCAATTCTGTGTTTGTTTTCAATCGTAGTTTTCGCAGTTAATCTGTTGTCATGATGAAATACCCAGTTAGATTTCTGCAAGTTCAAGCTTATCGATAGGTTTTTAAAAACATGATTAATAATTTTGTTTTACTTTGTATAAATTCGAAATCTTATCAAAGTATAATTTGTATTTCACGCTCTCATTTTTGTTTTATTTTTTATAATAAATTCTTGTGCGCTTACCGGGAGTGTTATGATTGACCAAATGTATTTAATGTTTGTGAATGTACTTTTCACTTCAATATCTCCTGTGGTTGTTGGTATATATGATCAAGATTGTCGGGATTATTTACTGCTGCAGAATCCTGGAATTTATTCCAGAGGAAGGAATTCAGAGGTTTGTAAATATTATGTCATACTAAACTTTAATATTTTTATTCTATAAACATCATTTTATATTNTCAGTATCAGTTTCCATAACGTTTACAATTTACCTAATTTCAAATTTATGATGTGCCGAACCTTATTGAAATGATTTTATTGGAAAAATGAACAACTAGATTTACATCAATTTGATTGGAACTACAATATATACCTCTTACATATTCAGAATATATGAATTATATTTGGATATTTTTATCTAATAATCAGGATTGCAACGGTGAATTTTACTTAAAAATAATCGTACAAGAAATATAACTAACTTGCTAGATTATCCGAAGATTAATATTACCCAATGATAACTTTGAGTTGGTTCTTTTATTTTGTCGACTTGATTTACAATAAATGTTTTACATTTCGTAGATAAAACATAAAGATGATCGTTAAATTAATGTTTCAAGCATAAGTTATCGAAACTAAGACATAATCTTCATCAGTATCTTTTTCATTATTAGAAAAGATATAATAAATTGATATCAATTTATTGTCAGTTCTCCAATAACATAAGGGAAAGAAAATGTTTAGAAATGATTAACGCGTATACCATCTCTTAGTGGATTTTTGCGTTTTTGGATACAATCACTTTCCTGTATCATGTAATTATTCGCAAAGGAAATGCCTGTTTATCGTAGAGCTATAAGCAATACTGAACTAATAATGTTGCAAATTCCAAATCAATTCTTCCAAATATCCATGCATTCCATAAATTCATCTGTATCATTTAAACAATTCAAATCCCAATAAGATTATCTGTACGATATCTATAAATAGCCAATTGAATATTGGTAATATCATTGCATCCTTACTTTATGATCCAATGATGCTATCAATATTCGATTATATCTATATAATAAGTTAATGTCACGGAGTTGAATGTCCACTTATAGCTATAAATATAAATACAAACTTTAACATCCAGTGAATAGCAAATAGGTATTTTGATTCTCCATGTAAGATATAATATAGATCAGTGTTTCTCAACGGGGGCGATATCGCCACGATGTGGACGTTTTTCCATGTTGAGGGGACAAGTAGTAACAATTTATATTTTGGGGGCGAAAAACAATTTTCTGGACCATATAGTAAAACATTATATTAAGAATAATTAGATATTTTATTCGTTATATCGTACAATAATTAAATAAATACAGTAACATTATACTAGTCACTAGTCTTTTCAATGCAGTACGAATTTGGCGTTAGCCTTGGCCCTCTGTATCGGAATTTTGAAGTGAAGGGGGAGATACTACGTTGAAGGGGCGACGATTCGTTAGAGGTTGAGAAACACTGATATAGATCAATGTTTCTCTGCTTCTACTGAATTACCGTACGAACCATATAAATAACTGGCAGAACTTTTACAAGTTACTCGAAAACTGATGGAATATTTTCTAACAAATATTCTATAATTTCAAACTTCCTAAAGGTTGCAGAAAAGTTGCAAAAAGAAAAAAAAAGCAAATTGTCTAAAATAAATTTGATCATCAGACAATTTTTTTTATGACAAAATTTAGTATGAAGTTATCTAGTTTTCGAAAACTCTTGAGAACCTAACGTTGGGATCCATTATTCCCATTCTTTATTACTCACAAGATACAATATCAACAGAAGTTCATTTTGTCAGTGATTGATAGGATAGTTGAAATGTGCCAAAATACTTATCAATTCAAATCAGAATAGAATATCTCAATGTTTTTTTAAAACGGAAATTATTTTATTGAATTTCATATAAAGTAGTGCATAAAATTAATGAAAGTTTAAAAGATGTTGAATTTTACAAAGCTACTAAGAAAGGTTTGCCATTAATTTCAAGGACATTTCTATTGTCACATGCATCGAAGTCTATTTATGAATATTTATTATCTTATTTATATTTTTAGTTATTTTTATTTGATGTTTCTTTTTATATTTGTACTTTTACCTTATATTTGTCCATTATTTAATCCCTGTTATATTGTTTTGTATTTTATTTTGATTTCATTTTATTTTTCTTTAACATTCTCTTACGCATGTGACCACCAGCACGTGTTTATTAACGAGTTCTGTTTTATTTAAATTTTATTTTTATTATTTTTAATTTTATGTAACATTCCATAACATGAAGATGGTTGTTAAAACAATTGAAAACACTTGTTCTTATAATAAATTTGTTCATTTTAACTGGGTTACAGGTGATAGTTGGTGCTTTATTGCAATGAAAGTTTCATAAAACATTGAAGTTATATGGTTTTTAAGTACGTCACAGAACAGTTATTTCAAGGAAAATAAATTGAAAAATTTCATAAAAATTTTAAACTGATATCAAATATTTATATTAATGTTAATATAATTTACATCTAATGGGTATCTAAATATTTCGAAGTATATTAATATGGTAACTCGACCGGAAAATTGATTTCAAAAGCTGAAATTACATATTTACATATTATAAAGTTGCATGTTCATTTGAATAGCTTGTGAATATGCAACTGTATAATGTGTAAATATATAATTTTACATTTTGATATTAATTTTCTGGGCAAACCACCAAATTATTACATTCTAAAGTACAGTATTGAAAAATATTATATTCTAAAATAATGTAATAATGCATTTATAACATTGTATGATTTTAGCATTATTTGGACATTGTATATTATTATCTGGACGTCATAAAATTAAGCTAATCATCATGCTATCTGTATTTATAATTTATTCGCATTGTAATCTTGCCTCGTTTAACGCTGATAACTAATTTGATCATTACGAGGGATTCTTTATTTTAATCTAATAAAAGTTTTTCGGCTACCAATCGTTAGTTATTAAATTTAAAATCCGAAACTTCCATATAAATTTAGTCAGATGTTGACATCAACCTTCGTAATTATTCGTAATATCTACAAAAATGGACATATAAGTTATACATAATGCATGTAGTACAATATATCGTATGCATATACGTAAATAGTCTATTGATTAATTATGCACTTTAATTCGAGTAGTAATTTTAATAATGATTAGAAGTTAATGTTATATATACAGATATAGAATGTTATAGACCATAATATATATACAGTAGTTCATTGCAAAAATTTCTACTTTACCGATAACCTAGTCATTTCAACATACTACTTGAAATAGTAACATACTAGTCTAAGATAAAGTGTATCGCCTTGTTACGTCTTTGGTTCCTTTTTCAAATCCGATCCGAATCCTCGTGATTTTTCATGATTAGTATTGCTCGAAGGATCATTTTTATCTTCGTCCACGTTGCTCTGTCTTCATCACGGTCATAATGGATGTAATGTAGGTCAACTAATTTAGGTCAATATATAACATCTATTGCGTTGAAGTCTCACAATAAATCATGCCAAATCTTCATTAAATCCTTTAGGCAGTACTATTTAGAGGGAGACGTACAGTACAGCATAAACATATTTATACAGATTAAGCTTATAAGAAATTCTGATAAGATTACTTTTTACATCTAAAGAATATTAGAAAAATATTAAATATAGACTATTGCTGTAAAAAGAATCTGTTTACAATAAATATATACCTATATTTTTAATTGAATATGCTTTTTGGAAGAAACATAATAAATAACGGTATTCTAAATGTTCTTAAAACTGTGCATGTTTCGAATAAATAATACAATCTAAAATTAATTAATCTTATTATAATTTAACAATTATTTTCATGATGAAATTTGTATTAAGAGTAAAATTGTTTTAAGTTTGATATATGATTTTATTCTAAATCTGTTTCGTTTACTTTTGAGAAAGTTAAAATAATGATTTAACATTTTAATAATACTTGTATTTAAAGAGTAAAGTATTATTGTAGATTACAGTTCAGTATTCTGGATTTTAAATTATGTATATAATTAAAAATTTGTTACACTAATCGGCTTAAGTAATTTTGAATGAAGAATCATAAAACGAGTCCAAATAAGTAGCCGTCTTGAAATAAGTACTGTAGTATATTATATAGTAAATTATTATATTAATTGACAATTAAAATAAATATAACGTTTAATCATGGATGGTGTATTAAATTTAAAATCAAAGAGTTAAATTGCTGGTTAATAATAATAGATATTTTGAATTAAATCCTTTTATTTGCTTCGAAAATTTTCTTTAGAGAATTATCTTATATAGTTAGGAATAATTGGGATGCAATTTGAAAAAAAATTGTAGATCTATAAATTCCCACTGTCGTCCGTCCGTCTGCTCGTCTTTCCTTAATCTCGAAAACGGAGCTAGGTAGATGAAAGACGAGACCAGATATGGAAACCTTATGGGCAGGAGACTTGATTAACTATATACGAACTTCCGTTACAAACCGGAAGTCATGTTATTTGAATTTAAAAATTTCTCTTGAAAGGTGTTAGATAGATTACTGGCACGACTCTATTGTTAAAGGAAAAGTATGATGTGCAGGAACAAGACAGCACTAATTTGAGGCAGAGAACATATAATTTAAATTAAATAAATTAAATGTATGATTAAAAATTGTAGTGCGGCATTGTAGTGATGTCGCAATAAATAACTACTCGTTCTTATCGAATATGAATTATACTTTCTTTTTACGAGATTATATTTCCAATTTTACTTTTACTCTACTTTGGAATGTGTCGAATTACTTCTTATAAATAACTTGACAAAATCGTGTAAATCTGTTAAAACATCATTTTTTCGAATTTTAATTTTTTAAAATAAATTTTTGCAATTTATTATAACACAGAAATTATATATTATATAATAATAGTTTAGACAAATACACCACAGTTTGTGCAGTAAGTTATTCTTTAACAATTGTAAAGGATCTGGATTTGAAATCAATGTGTATCCTAATACTGTAATAATAATACAAGGCTAGCCAGTTAAAATATCCCATTCTTTATCCATACTGTTCGGTTTATTGTTGATCGCCTCTTCATATTGGGTAAAACTGAAGGCTTATGTCTATTGGTGTCTCCAAAAAGTTTTATTTATTATTTCATTCAACATTAGATAAAGAATGAATAAATAGGCCTATATTTCATCGTTCAAATAAATGAACTAATAATTTCAATTATAATTGTATTTATCTTCGAATGTAAATATTCTGATAAGCTGTGATTTTATATTGTACTAAAAATAAGATTAAAAAAATTCAAAATCTATTTTAAACATGTTTCTCATAGAACAATTTAAAACATTTTTGAAAATTATATACTGTATATAATTTGTTTGTTCGTGTTTGTAACTAATATTTTCTAGCAAGTTGTGCTAATTTGTAATTTGCTACATCGATATATAAAACAGTTAACGATATTAAATAATTTGAGATTGATATGTTTATTTTAAAATAAAATTCAACTAAACTATGTTTTCTAAGTTTTCATAAGTAATTAATTTAATCGAAGAAGAATAAAATTGGTAGGATGGAAGTTAATTGATCGTTTGTCAAACAAATATCTCATTAATGTTTTTAAATGAAAAATATCAAGGTAAAATTGAAAGTAACTTGCGCTGATACCGGATTATATAATTTATTTACAAGTTAGGCTCATGGAAATTGAATGAATGACTGAAGCAATTGGATAAATAATTGAAAGCTAAACTATTATTGTTTCTAGAGATAGAACAAGTTCTTAATTTTAGAATTTTTATATGAAGTTTTTATTATAGAAAATTTTATTTCAAAATTTATAAGTCGTTTTGTTTTGAAATTTAATATTATATAATGATTATATCCATTATTTTATACCCATATTAGTTTTTCTCATATTTCACAACCTGTTTATGAAATATATGGTAAATTTATAATTCCCAATTTCAATAAAGATTTAGATATTTTTGTTTCTGATATACTATAGTATACGTAATGAATACTGACTGATTGAATACAGTATTATAAAAGAAATAAATTGAATTTATATGCTTAAAACAGTTCTCAATTATTTTCTTCAAACAATTATAGATGCAGTTATGATTTTATTTTTTAATTTAAAAGTCATTGAAAAGGAAGAAATCAATAATTATTTAACATAAAGGGACGAAGAAAAATAAATGTTTTTGGATAAATTTGATGCATTTTCTCTAATTCATTTTCTAAATAAATTAATTATCTGATTCTGCATTTCAGTCTGTTTAATTAATCTTGTTTAAGAAGGAACTGAATTGAAATTAAAGATTTTAAACTTCCAGAATACTAATTTAGTAGATAATATTAAGTAGTTGAATAATAAATAAATATGCCACTTAATTACAAATTAATCTCGAATTTAATGAAATTATATATATATTTTTTTATTTTTGATTTTTAAAAGAGAAAATTTCAAATAGTATGGTATTCATATCGTTGATTCTAAATTACATTTATTACAGTCAGTTCATGCGAAATTGTGATAAATGCGTTATTTTTATCGCAGGTTACGCTTAATTTCGTGCTACTTTTAGATCGTTTCAAAAAGCAAATTTTGCAGGCTTCCCTATTGATTTTCATTAAAATCACTGTTGCTATCGCGAATTAACGTAATGAATTTCTGAACAACATTAGTAATTTATCAAAATCTTAAAAGTGCATATTCTTTATTTTTGAATGAAAACGCTGAATTAAATGAGATAAATAATTTCGATAGTGATATTTAAAAGATTATTTAAAATTAGTGGTGAAGTTTCGTGACCTACGATTGTTATATTTAAAATGTTTTGAAAGTACTTAAAGTTAACGTTTTATGCGAACTTTAAAATTTTACTACAGCTACATTTTAGGTATTCATTATTTTCCTTACATGTGTATTTGAGTCAAATTATGTTGTATTTTATCAGGAATACAGTAACTTATGTATTAATTCTATAAAATTTTATATAAACTAGTGTGAGATTTATCTTTACGAATCTGTCTTATCCCATCTCTTGTAAGGGTGTATAAATTTTGTCAAACATTGATATTCTCACTTTCTATATTTCGGTGTAAAAGCATTAATACTGTATATCAGTTTATCACAATTTAATAGTTTATTAAGAAAATCAAGCCGAATTTGTATGGAACTGAAGTATAAAATTTATAATATTTATTATTATAAATTTCACGTTTTCAGCAGAATATCTTATCAGTTTTGTATAGATTTTATGAAAGAATTAAGCTGTTATTACTGTATTATTTAAATTTATGATAAAATTTAATTTTTGATATTTAATTAATTACCGAAATAAAGGTTTTTAAATCATTATGATTGATTTATAATTATGAAAATTGAGTCCAAAATTTTCTTTTATGAAAGAAATTAATTTTCAGGGATAAACTAAAGGGACTTTGTTAATTTTTTTTAAATTAATATTTTCAACTATTACAATATTTATTGCTATGAATTTCTAACTTGTAAGTCAAAATTTTTAAATTTTAACTTCGAAATTATATTTAAATTTTCGTATTTCTTCTTTATTGTTTCCATAAATATAAAGGAAACAGGCTTATTTCTTTGTAAATGCTGGATATTACCATCTCTTTTAAATAAGGTTATCCTTTTCTATCCACCCGATCTGCTCAGAAAATGCCATTACGATTTTTTTCCTCCTCTTTCTCATCTCCTCTCGTTCTTCCTTCAGTGTAGACTTTATTAATTATTATTATTATATTGCGAATGCCATGCGCAGCTGATACTGGTGCCAAGTGATATGCCGGATGAAAGTCAAAGCATAGCTACCCAAACAAGTGTAACATTAAGCTGTGTTATTGGTATGTGTGTCAACATCATGAAACTTCCTCACAATGTGACATGTATTCAATATTACAGCTTTCTGTAGTGCCACGTATATGCTTTTATTAAGGTTTAATGTTTCTAGACTTTTGTATAGTGTATGTGCTATGACAGCAGTGGAAGAGAGGACAACAGGTACAATAAATACCTTATTCATTCTACACATCTGTTTTATTTCTTGAGCTAGTGGAGTGTACTTGATTTTTTTCAGTGTGAGCATTTTTGTTATGAGTGTTTGGAACGGAGATGCTTATTATATAAGTGATCTTACTGCATTTGTCAATGAGAGTGATGTCAGGTCTATTGTGATGAGTTGTTTTATCTGTGATTATGGCTGTGTCGTAGTATAATTTGTGTGTGTTATTTTCTAAAACTGCCTATGGAGTATAACTGTAGTATAGTACCTGGGTGTTTAATAATCTGTTTGTATGCAAGCTCTTGGTGTATTATACAGTAACATCCCGCTTAACGCGGGGGATGCGTTTCTAGACAACAAAGCGCTAAGCGAAACCACATTAAACGAGGTCATTTTAATAGAGTAAATAGGGATAGGGGAACACGCGACCACAAATAAACATATTTTACTATAATTTTAAATTTATTTTTATATTAATTTGCATAATAATAAGTTATATGTTAAATAACATAAATGTTTGCACACAGAAATGTAAAGTTCATTTTTTGTGACGAAGGTCCTGACTTTTCTGAAATTCTTGTTCTTTTGCAATAAAGTCGTGAAGTTTCATTTGTCGCTTTTTTCTTTCCTTAACCCACAACCTTCCACACTTCATTCGTGCACATATCAGTTAATTCTTGCCAAGCGATGTCGATATTTTCTATTGCATTCATGATGTTATATTTTTTCCAAAATTGCACCAAACAAATATAGATTTAAAGAAAATACACTTTTTTTGCCACCTTTTACTGGTTGGTTTGTGTTCGCAAATAATCGTATTATATACGAATGAATGAAATGCCGCGATAATTTAAATCGGCGTAAATTTTGAGCTTTTTTTTAGGCTTCGAGCAGATCGCGTTATATCGAATCAACGTTAAGCGGGGTCTTATTGTATTTGCCAATTGATTACGCCTATGTAAATAGTATGTTTGTGCTAAGAGCTTGCATCTAGAAGTTATATGTTGTGTAATTATAATAATTATTATTATTAGGGAATAATCATATCCAATAATAAGTAATGAAATTTCAGTATTTAACATTAATATGTCATGAATATCTGCTATTTTTATTTACCGAATTGATCGTATATTATCAATACTTCAGTTTCTTTATAGTGTGTTGTGGTTTAGAAGTCAAAACGCTGATAAGATTTTTCTAATCGAGATAATTTTATCGTTCTTTGTTCACAACTATACATATTTATATTAATGTTTTCATTTATATATTTATTTAAATTTTATTATAATTGATTTTTCCTTGTTTTTATGCAAAAAATAAATTTCTACGATATCCAGATATAATCATAGCATTTTATGGGGTTTTCATTTTATTAGTATACCTTATCATTTGTTTAGTGAATGTAATTATTAAATTATTCTCTTTAAATTTGATTGTTAGATATGTTTTAATTATTTAGTATTATTATTTTTTATGCTTTAATAAAGTAGAACTCTATCCTTTTTTGTCTTTTGTTGTTCTCTGTTTGAAAAACGTGCTGTATTTGAACTTTATTACTCTATAAAGGATGTAATTAAATATTATTTTATATCAATTGTTAGAATTTCAAGCATTAAAATAAATTCAATGTAAAATGTATATGAAATTAATAAATATTTATTTGGCCACCTATTAATGTGATGATTATGAAAGTACAAGTGTCACTCGTGCATCACGATAGTTACGTTTCGAAAAAGTATCGTGTTATGTGAATCCGTGCTACACGAAACAAAGAAATAATACAAAACATAGGGTTACATTCCAGAAGTTATCAAAAGTATACTATTCTTTTTCGTTACTAAGAGAAATATGTTTGGAAATAATTTATCGATTGCTTTAATAATCAATATTACAACGCGTAATCCAGTACTTCTAATTGTGACATTTAGTCACAATTAGAAGTACTCGTTTAAATAACATTAATATTAACTTGTTTAGCGTTACGCGTTATTATTAATTTTATTTAAACGAGGGCATTTTATTTTTACAAAGTATCGTCGTCGTCTCAGCTATTTTGTTGATCTTGATCAGAAGTATCAACAACATTTTCATATTTTTATTTTTATCACAAAGATTTTTATTGATGACGAAATGAAAATATTTCGAAAATTTGTTCTAGCGGGTCGCGTTTGTTCAATCAAGAACCGAGCGACTTTCTCTAGAATTTGTGTTCGAGTACCGAGATACCGCTGTATTTCGTTCGTCACTTTTACGAATGAAGTAATCATTCGTGGGTAGGTAACACCTACGATTAAAAAAAGTTTAATAACACTTACCTAAAAACGTTTAAATAAACTTTACTAAATACGAAGATTAATCTATAGAAAGAAAACACAGTGAGTGTTGAAGGCTAAAGTCTGAAATCAACGACAATCACACCGACACCTGGTTGATAGGAAAGTCAGTGCAAGCTTTTTCTTCCTTGTCCTATTAGTTTTCATTAAAATAAACCGGACGAATAGCACAAAATAATTTGAAAATTTCAATATACTAAAATCCGTAGGCAAGTTTGAGACAAGACGCATACTTGCTTGAATAAAAAAGGTATTGAATAACGAAAGTGTACACTTAAAATTGTGAAAATTTGTAATGAGGATTTCCAAAACCGTGTTAGAGCGACCGGAAGTCATGTTGTACGGGGAATACCTCTGTGTGTGTGTGTGTGTGTTTGTGTGTGTGTGGTATATATATAAAATCTACAAATTGGCGTCTGAAATCTGATATATTAATGTGTATGTTAATAAGTATGTTAATGTGTATGTTAATATTATTACAAAAATCAATTTGTTTTTGTTCATCTGAAAGGTATAAAGCTATCTTAGTGTATACCACGATGTGCTTGCTGCAGCGGATTTACGTATACAATTGATTCTCGTATTATCAATACGTGAGTGAATCAGTAACAGAGAGGGTTAAGCTTATTTTACTCTGTATGATTGTCCTCATTGAGACTGCAAAATTGACAGGAACAAGCACTGAAGAAATATCCGCCGTTCTGCATGATACGTTACCACCATTTGACCTAAAAACTTTCTTCTACATATTTATGATTATTTATTGCATATTTAAAACTTATAGATATATGAATATTTGATAATTTTTATGAATTATTATCCTCAGAAGTATAAATTTATCTGATAGATTCGTTATATTGAATAGTTACTGATAAAGTTAATAATACTGATAACATACATAGTTTTGATATATAATTATTACTGAGGAAGAACAAGATTTCAGTTCACTCGTCAGTTGTAAATCATTCATCACAGGATGTCAGGTGTATTGCTTCGGATGAATCGCAGTACAGTGAGTGATCGGTTAACGAACACTTTTGCGAAAGATTTTTATGATCGGACAACGAACACTTCACTGAACAAACATAAAAAGAAGCTACGAAAATAGCAAATACCGATTGATTTTCCTTTGTCTTCAGGTAATTTTTTGGATATATACTGATCAGATAGTATTCCTCGAACTTATGAAATACTCCCTTGTAATTCCAGCCTTTTATTTTTCTGACAAACAATTCTTTTATAGTATTCGCGAGACTGTCGGGCGGGCACTCATTAAGTTTTGCGTCGGTTTTTATTTTCGAAAGGGGAGAGTATAATAGCAAAGGTAAGTGGGCAGATGTCTGATGATGCTGGGCAGTATGACGTGAACAAATCTACAGTAGGGCGCAGTTCAATCTTATCTAAGAAAGATACGGTATAATTAAAAATCAAGCAGCTAAAGGAATAGCAAATATCACATCTGAGAAATAAAGAACATTGAAGAGCTCATAATGGAACCTGAAACGGATCTGAAGACAGAAGAACGCCAAGAACTCTTGAATGAAGAAAACCAAGAAACTCAGCGGGATATATTTTATTATGAAAAAAGAGGATTAATGCCGATATCTGCTATTAATTAAAGATCTTTTGAAGAAGTGGGGAATCTCAGATCAACGGTATTAGAATGGCATCCAAA
This sequence comes from Centruroides sculpturatus, assembly GCF_000671375.1. Taxonomy (NCBI): domain Eukaryota; kingdom Metazoa; phylum Arthropoda; class Arachnida; order Scorpiones; family Buthidae; genus Centruroides; species Centruroides sculpturatus. The sequence continues at coordinate 265,167 of NW_019384681.1, forward strand.
CCAGGTTGAGGCTTGAGGATTTCTATCAATACAATTACAATGCTATTAATTCTGAAAATCCTGAAGAAGAAAGAAAAGCAATCGACATTAGACAGATTATTTAACCCCCACAAACAAAAAAACATGACTAATAAAAATGCAAGTCTGTGTATTTATGTATTTTTATTATTACATAAAATTAAACGTAGTAAGAAAGTATATATTTTTTATTTTTTGGGGTATCCGGAACGAATTAATCAAATTCCCATATAAACCTATGGTAAATTGATAATCGGTTAACGAACAATTCGGATAGCGAACAAAGTCTTGGAACGGATTATGTTCGTTAATTAACCGATCACCCACTGTATTGTATCAATCAAATCAATTCTATTTATCCTTTTTTGTCATTGAGGGGTCAACAGTATTAAAATATATGAATCGAATTTTACTCAAAGTTCTGTAAAGTAAACGGAAATTTTATCCATTGTGTTAGAAACAATTTTTAAATTTGAATGTCGCATATGTTATATTTGTGCATTACCTATCAATCAATNAAACTGATATCAAATATTTATATTAATGTTAATATAATTTACATCTAATGGGTATCTAAATATTTCGAAGTATATTAATATGGTAACTCGACCGGAAAATTGATTTCAAAAGCTGAAATTACATATTTACATATTATAAAGTTGCATGTTCATTTGAATAGCTTGTGAATATGCAACTGTATAATGTGTAAATATATAATTTTACATTTTGATATTAATTTTCTGGGCAAACCACCAAATTATTACATTCTAAAGTACAGTATTGAAAAATATTATATTCTAAAATAATGTAATAATGCATTTATAACATTGTATGATTTTAGCATTATTTGGACATTGTATATTATTATCTGGACGTCATAAAATTAAGCTAATCATCATGCTATCTGTATTTATAATTTATTCGCATTGTAATCTTGCCTCGTTTAACGCTGATAACTAATTTGATCATTACGAGGGATTCTTTATTTTAATCTAATAAAAGTTTTTCGGCTACCAATCGTTAGTTATTAAATTTAAAATCCGAAACTTCCATATAAATTTAGTCAGATGTTGACATCAACCTTCGTAATTATTCGTAATATCTACAAAAATGGACATATAAGTTATACATAATGCATGTAGTACAATATATCGTATGCATATACGTAAATAGTCTATTGATTAATTATGCACTTTAATTCGAGTAGTAATTTTAATAATGATTAGAAGTTAATGTTATATATACAGATATAGAATGTTATAGACCATAATATATATACAGTAGTTCATTGCAAAAATTTCTACTTTACCGATAACCTAGTCATTTCAACATACTACTTGAAATAGTAACATACTAGTCTAAGATAAAGTGTATCGCCTTGTTACGTCTTTGGTTCCTTTTTCAAATCCGATCCGAATCCTCGTGATTTTTCATGATTAGTATTGCTCGAAGGATCATTTTTATCTTCGTCCACGTTGCTCTGTCTTCATCACGGTCATAATGGATGTAATGTAGGTCAACTAATTTAGGTCAATATATAACATCTATTGCGTTGAAGTCTCACAATAAATCATGCCAAATCTTCATTAAATCCTTTAGGCAGTACTATTTAGAGGGAGACGTACAGTACAGCATAAACATATTTATACAGATTAAGCTTATAAGAAATTCTGATAAGATTACTTTTTACATCTAAAGAATATTAGAAAAATATTAAATATAGACTATTGCTGTAAAAAGAATCTGTTTACAATAAATATATACCTATATTTTTAATTGAATATGCTTTTTGGAAGAAACATAATAAATAACGGTATTCTAAATGTTCTTAAAACTGTGCATGTTTCGAATAAATAATACAATCTAAAATTAATTAATCTTATTATAATTTAACAATTATTTTCATGATGAAATTTGTATTAAGAGTAAAATTGTTTTAAGTTTGATATATGATTTTATTCTAAATCTGTTTCGTTTACTTTTGAGAAAGTTAAAATAATGATTTAACATTTTAATAATACTTGTATTTAAAGAGTAAAGTATTATTGTAGATTACAGTTCAGTATTCTGGATTTTAAATTATGTATATAATTAAAAATTTGTTACACTAATCGGCTTAAGTAATTTTGAATGAAGAATCATAAAACGAGTCCAAATAAGTAGCCGTCTTGAAATAAGTACTGTAGTATATTATATAGTAAATTATTATATTAATTGACAATTAAAATAAATATAACGTTTAATCATGGATGGTGTATTAAATTTAAAATCAAAGAGTTAAATTGCTGGTTAATAATAATAGATATTTTGAATTAAATCCTTTTATTTGCTTCGAAAATTTTCTTTAGAGAATTATCTTATATAGTTAGGAATAATTGGGATGCAATTTGAAAAAAAATTGTAGATCTATAAATTCCCACTGTCGTCCGTCCGTCTGCTCGTCTTTCCTTAATCTCGAAAACGGAGCTAGGTAGATGAAAGACGAGACCAGATATGGAAACCTTATGGGCAGGAGACTTGATTAACTATATACGAACTTCCGTTACAAACCGGAAGTCATGTTATTTGAATTTAAAAATTTCTCTTGAAAGGTGTTAGATAGATTACTGGCACGACTCTATTGTTAAAGGAAAAGTATGATGTGCAGGAACAAGACAGCACTAATTTGAGGCAGAGAACATATAATTTAAATTAAATAAATTAAATGTATGATTAAAAATTGTAGTGCGGCATTGTAGTGATGTCGCAATAAATAACTACTCGTTCTTATCGAATATGAATTATACTTTCTTTTTACGAGATTATATTTCCAATTTTACTTTTACTCTACTTTGGAATGTGTCGAATTACTTCTTATAAATAACTTGACAAAATCGTGTAAATCTGTTAAAACATCATTTTTTCGAATTTTAATTTTTTAAAATAAATTTTTGCAATTTATTATAACACAGAAATTATATATTATATAATAATAGTTTAGACAAATACACCACAGTTTGTGCAGTAAGTTATTCTTTAACAATTGTAAAGGATCTGGATTTGAAATCAATGTGTATCCTAATACTGTAATAATAATACAAGGCTAGCCAGTTAAAATATCCCATTCTTTATCCATACTGTTCGGTTTATTGTTGATCGCCTCTTCATATTGGGTAAAACTGAAGGCTTATGTCTATTGGTGTCTCCAAAAAGTTTTATTTATTATTTCATTCAACATTAGATAAAGAATGAATAAATAGGCCTATATTTCATCGTTCAAATAAATGAACTAATAATTTCAATTATAATTGTATTTATCTTCGAATGTAAATATTCTGATAAGCTGTGATTTTATATTGTACTAAAAATAAGATTAAAAAAATTCAAAATCTATTTTAAACATGTTTCTCATAGAACAATTTAAAACATTTTTGAAAATTATATACTGTATATAATTTGTTTGTTCGTGTTTGTAACTAATATTTTCTAGCAAGTTGTGCTAATTTGTAATTTGCTACATCGATATATAAAACAGTTAACGACATTAAATAATTTGAGATTGATATGTTTATTTTAAAATAAAATTTAACTAAACTGTGTTTTCTAAGTTTTCATAAGTAATTAATTTAATCGAAGAAGAATAAAATTGGTAGGATGGAAGTTAATTGATCGTTTGTCAAACAAATATCTCATTAATGTTTTTAAATGAAAAATATCAAGGTAAAATTGAAAGTAACTTGCGCTGATACCGGATTATATAATTTATTTACAAGTTAGGCTCATGGAAATTGAATGAATGACTGAAGCAATTGGATAAATAATTGAAAGCTAAACTACTATTGTTTCTAGAGATAGAACAAGTTCTTAATTTTAGAATTTTTATATGAAGTTTTTATTATAGAAAATTTTATTTCAAAATTTATAAGTCGTTTTGTTTTGAAATTTAATATTATATAATGATTATATCCATTATTTTATACCCATATTAGTTTTTCTCATATTTCACAACCTGTTTATGAAATATATGGTAAATTTATAATTCCCAATTTCAATAAAGATTTAGATATTTTTGTTTCTGATATACTATAGTATACGTAATGAATACTGACTGATTGAATACAGTATTATAAAAGAAATAAATTGAATTTATATGCTTAAAACAGTTCTCAATTATTTTCTTCAAACAATTATAGATGCAGTTATGATTTTATTTTTTAATTTAAAAGTCATTGAAAAGGAAGAAATCAATAATTATTTAACATAAAGGGACGAAGAAAAATAAATGTTTTTGGATAAATTTGATGCATTTTCTCTAATTCATTTTCTAAATAAATTAATTATCTGATTCTGCATTTCAGTCTGTTTAATTAATCTTGTTTAAGAAGGAACTGAATTGAAATTAAAGATTTTAAACTTCCAGAATACTAATTTAGTAGATAATATTAAGTAGTTGAATAATAAATAAATATGCCACTTAATTACAAATTAATCTCGAATTTAATGAAATTATATATATATTTTTTTATTTTTGATTTTTAAAAGAGAAAATTTCAAATAGTATGGTATTCATATCGTTGATTCTAAATTACATTTATTACAGTCAGTTCATGCGAAATTGTGATAAATGCGTTATTTTTATCGCAGGTTACGCTTAATTTCGTGCTACTTTTAGATCGTTTCAAAAAGCAAATTTTGCAGGCTTCCCTATTGATTTTCATTAAAATCACTGTTGCTATCGCGAATTAACGTAATGAATTTCTGAACAACATTAGTAATTTATCAAAATCTTAAAAGTGCATATTCTTTATTTTTGAATGAAAACGCTGAATTAAATGAGATAAATAATTTCGATAGTGATATTTAAAAGATTATTTAAAATTAGTGGTGAAGTTTCGTGACCTACGATTGTTATATTTAAAATGTTTTGAAAGTACTTAAAGTTAACGTTTTATGCGAACTTTAAAATTTTACTACAGCTACATTTTAGGTATTCATTATTTTCCTTACATGTGTATTTGAGTCAAATTATGTTGTATTTTATCAGGAATACAGTAACTTATGTATTAATTCTATAAAATTTTATATAAACTGGTGTGAGATTTATCTTTACGAATCTGTCTTATCCCATCTCTTGTAAGGGTGTATAAATTTTGTCAAACATTGATATTCTCACTTTCTATATTTCGGTGTAAAAGCATTAATACTGTATATCAGTTTATCACAATTTAATAGTTTATTAAGAAAATCAAGCCGAATTTGTATGGAACTGAAGTATAAAATTTATAATATTTATTATTATAAATTTCACGTTTTCAGCAGAATATCTTATCAGTTTTGTATAGATTTTATGAAAGAATTAAGCTGTTATTACTGTATTATTTAAATTTATGATAAAATTTAATTTTTGATATTTAATTAATTACCGAAATAAAGGTTTTTAAATCATTATGATTGATTTATAATTATGAAAATTGAGTCCAAAATTTTCTTTTATGAAAGAAATTAATTTTCAGGGATAAACTAAAGGGACTTTGTTAATTTTTTTTAAATTAATATTTTCAACTATTACAATATTTATTGCTATGAATTTCTAACTTGTAAGTCAAAATTTTTAAATTTTAACTTCGAAATTATATTTAAATTTTCGTATTTCTTCTTTATTGTTTCCATAAATATAAAGGAAACAGGCTTATTTCTTTGTAAATGCTGGATATTACCATCTCTTTTAAATAAGGTTATCCTTTTCTATCCACCCGATCTGCTCAGAAAATGCCATTACGATTTTTTTCCTCCTCTTTCTCATCTCCTCTCGTTCTTCCTTCAGTGTAGACTTTATTAATTATTATTATTATATTGCGAATGCCATGCGCAGCTGATACTGGTGCCAAGTGATATGCCGGATGAAAGTCAAAGCATAGCTACCCAAACAAGTGTAACATTAAGCTGTGTTATTGGTATGTGTGTCAACATCATGAAACTTCCTCACAATGTGACATGTATTCAATATTACAGCTTTCTGTAGTGCCACGTATATGCTTTTATTAAGGTTTAATGTTTCTAGACTTTTGTATAGTGTATGTGCTATGACAGCAGTGGAAGAGAGGACAACAGGTACAATAAATACCTTATTCATTCTACACATCTGTTTTATTTCTTGAGCTAGTGGAGTGTACTTGATTTTTTTCAGTGTGAGCATTTTTGTTATGAGTGTTTGGAACGGAGATGCTTATTATATAAGTGATCTTACTGCATTTGTCAATGAGAGTGATGTCAGGTCTATTGTGATGAGTTGTTTTATCTGTGATTATGGCTGTGTCGTAGTATAATTTGTGTGTGTTATTTTCTAAAACTGCCTATGGAGTATAACTGTAGTATAGTACCTGGGTGTTTAATAATCTGTTTGTATGCAAGCTCTTGGTGTATTATACAGTAACATCCCGCTTAACGCGGGGGATGCGTTTCTAGACAACAAAGCGCTAAGCGAAACCACATTAAACGAGGTCATTTTAATAGAGTAAATAGGGATAGGGGAACACGCGACCACAAATAAACATATTTTACTATAATTTTAAATTTATTTTTATATTAATTTGCATAATAATAAGTTATATGTTAAATAACATAAATGTTTGCACACAGAAATGTAAAGTTCATTTTTTGTGACGAAGGTCCTGACTTTTCTGAAATTCTTGTTCTTTTGCAATAAAGTCGTGAAGTTTCATTTGTCGCTTTTTTCTTTCCTTAACCCACAACCTTCCACACTTCATTCGTGCACATATCAGTTAATTCTTGCCAAGCGATGTCGATATTTTCTATTGCATTCATGATGTTATATTTTTTCCAAAATTGCACCAAACAAATATAGATTTAAAGAAAATACACTTTTTTTGCCACCTTTTACTGGTTGGTTTGTGTTCGCAAATAATCGTATTATATACGAATGAATGAAATGCCGCGATAATTTAAATCGGCGTAAATTTTGAGCTTTTTTTTAGGCTTCGAGCAGATCGCGTTATATCGAATCAACGTTAAGCGGGGTCTTATTGTATTTGCCAATTGATTACGCCTATGTAAATAGTATGTTTGTGCTAAGAGCTTGCATCTAGAAGTTATATGTTGTGTAATTATAATAATTATTATTATTAGGGAATAATCATATCCAATAATAAGTAATGAAATTTCAGTATTTAACATTAATATGTCATGAATATCTGCTATTTTTATTTACCGAATTGATCGTATATTATCAATACTTCAGTTTCTTTATAGTGTGTTGTGGTTTAGAAGTCAAAACGCTGATAAGATTTTTCTAATCGAGATAATTTTATCGTTCTTTGTTCACAACTATACATATTTATATTAATGTTTTCATTTATATATTTATTTAAATTTTATTATAATTGATTTTTCCTTGTTTTTATGCAAAAAATAAATTTCTACGATATCCAGATATAATCATAGCATTTTATGGGGTTTTCATTTTATTAGTATACCTTATCATTTGTTTAGTGAATGTAATTATTAAATTATTCTCTTTAAATTTGATTGTTAGATATGTTTTAATTATTTAGTATTATTATTTTTTATGCTTTAATAAAGTAGAACTCTATCCTTTTTTGTCTTTTGTTGTTCTCTGTTTGAAAAACGTGCTGTATTTGAACTTTATTACTCTATAAAGGATGTAATTAAATATTATTTTATATCAATTGTTAGAATTTCAAGCATTAAAATAAATTCAATGTAAAATGTATATGAAATTAATAAATATTTATTTGGCCACCTATTAATGTGATGATTATGAAAGTACAAGTGTCACTCGTGCATCACGATAGTTACGTTTCGAAAAAGTATCGTGTTATGTGAATCCGTGCTACACGAAACAAAGAAATAATACAAAACATAGGGTTACATTCCAGAAGTTATCAAAAGTATACTATTCTTTTTCGTTACTAAGAGAAATATGTTTGGAAATAATTTATCGATTGCTTTAATAATCAATATTACAACGCGTAATCCAGTACTTCTAATTGTGACATTTAGTCACAATTAGAAGTACTCGTTTAAATAACATTAATATTAACTTGTTTAGCGTTACGCGTTATTATTAATTTTATTTAAACGAGGGCATTTTATTTTTACAAAGTATCGTCGTCGTCTCAGCTATTTTGTTGATCTTGATCAGAAGTATCAACAACATTTTCATATTTTTATTTTTATCACAAAGATTTTTATTGATGACGAAATGAAAATATTTCGAAAATTTGTTCTAGCGGGTCGCGTTTGTTCAATCAAGAACCGAGCGACTTTCTCTAGAATTTGTGTTCGAGTACCGAGATACCGCTGTATTTCGTTCGTCACTTTTACGAATGAAGTAATCATTCGTGGGTAGGTAACACCTACGATTAAAAAAAGTTTAATAACACTTACCTAAAAACGTTTAAATAAACTTTACTAAATACGAAGATTAATCTATAGAAAGAAAACACAGTGAGTGTTGAAGGCTAAAGTCTGAAATCAACGACAATCACACCGACACCTGGTTGATAGGAAAGTCAGTGCAAGCTTTTTCTTCCTTGTCCTATTAGTTTTCATTAAAATAAACCGGACGAATAGCACAAAATAATTTGAAAATTTCAATATACTAAAATCCGTAGGCAAGTTTGAGACAAGACGCATACTTGCTTGAATAAAAAAGGTATTGAATAACGAAAGTGTACACTTAAAATTGTGAAAATTTGTAATGAGGATTTCCAAAACCGTGTTAGAGCGACCGGAAGTCATGTTGTACGGGGAATACCTCTGTGTGTGTGTGTGTGTGTTTGTGTGTGTGTGGTATATATATAAAATCTACAAATTGGCGTCTGAAATCTGATATATTAATGTGTATGTTAATAAGTATGTTAATGTGTATGTTAATATTATTACAAAAGTCAATTTGTTTTTGTTCATCTGAAAGGTATAAAGCTATCTTAGTGTATACCACGATGTGCTTGCTGCAGCGGATTTACGTATACAATTGATTCTCGTATTATCAATACGTGAGTGAATCAGTAACAGAGAGGGTTAAGCTTATTTTACTCTGTATGATTGTCTTCATTGAGACTGCAAAATTGACAGGAACAAGCACTGAAGAAATATCCGCCGTTCTGCATGATACGTTACCACAATTTGACCTAAAAACTTTTTTCTACATATTTATGATTATTTATTGCATATTTAAAACTTATAGATATATGAATATTTGATAATTTTTATGAATTATTATCCTCAGAAGTATAAATTTATCTGATAGATTCGTTATATTGAATAGTTACTGATAAAGTTAATAATACTGATAACATACATAGTTTTGATATATAATTATTACTGAGGAAGAACAAGATTTCAGTTCACTCGTCAGTTGTAAATCATTCATCACAGGATGTCAGGTGTATTGCTTCGGATGAATCGCAGTACAGTGAGTGATCGGTTAACGAACACTTTTGCGAAAGATTTTTATGATCGGACAACGAACACTTCACTGAACAAACATAAAAAGAAGCTACGAAAATAGCAAATACCGATTGATTTTCCTTTGTCTTCAGGTAATTTTTTGGATATATACTGATCAGATAGTATTCCTCGAACTTATGAAATACTCCCTTGTAATTCCAGCCTTTTATTTTTCTGACAAACAATTCTTTTATAGTATTCGCGAGACTGTCGGGCGGGCACTCATTAAGTTTTGCGTCGGTTTTTATTTTCGAAAGGGGAGAGTATAATAGCAAAGGTAAGTGGGCAGATGTCTGATGATGCTGGGCAGTATGACGTGAACAAATCTACAGTAGGGCGCAGTTCAATCTTATCTAAGAAAGATACGGTATAATTAAAAATCAAGCAGCTAAAGGAATAGCAAATATCACATCTGAGAAATAAAGAACATTGAAGAGCTCATAATGGAACCTGAAACGGATCTGAAGACAGAAGAACGCCAAGAACTCTTGAATGAAGAAAACCAAGAAACTCAGCGGGATATATTTTATTATGAAAAAAGAGGATTAATGCCGATATCTGCTATTAATTAAAGATCTTTTGAAGAAGTGGGGAATCTCAGATCAACGGTATTAGAATGGCATCCAAACCAGGTTGAGGCTTGAGGATTTCTATCAATACAATTACAATGCTATTAATTCTGAAAATCCTGAAGAAGAAAGAAAAGCAATCGACATTAGACAGATTATTTAACCCCCACAAACAAAAAAACATGACTAATAAAAATGCAAGTCTGTGTATATATGTATTTTTATTATTACATATAAATAAACGTAGTAAGAAAGTATATATTTTTTATTTTGGGGTGTCTCCAGAACGAATTAATCAAATTCCCATACAAACCTATGGTAAATTCATAATCGGTTAACGAACAATTCGGATAGCGAACAAAGTCTTGGAACGGATTA